>NC_090442.1:363258780-363561810 GCF_031143425.1 Pleurodeles waltl | reverse complement strand
TTAAGACCAATAATCTGTACATTGAACCTGGTAGCTATATAGCTACCATGGACGTCAATAGGTTGTACACTAATATACTGTACACTAATATACATCAGCATCAAGAGTTAGAAGCATGTGGGAAAATCCTGAATGTGAGGCCATTAGGCTAATGAACACACTAAAATGCTACTACAAATGATAGAAACATGTTTGATAGAAAATGTCTTTTTATTTGGTAATGAGCTACACAAACAACTAATGGGGAACATTGATTGCCATCTGCATTACCCACAGCTAAACATATTTGTTATTGGGCTGGAAGGAGAAGCAGGTGTTCGGCAAGGAGAAATTTCAGAGTCACTTCCAAACGTTATAGTTATGGTATGTGGATGAATTATTTACTCCATGGAATAGCAAGTTGGAGGAACTAGAGGAGTTTCTGTTCCTACTAAATGATAATGACTATAACATTAAACTTAACACCAACTGTAGTGAGAAATGTGTGGATTTCTGAGATTTAAAGGTGAAAACTATAGAAAATAGGAAACCCACAGTGGAGAAACAGTGTCCTCCATGCTAAAAGTTGTAATCCGGTCAATCAAAAATGGAATATGCCATAAGGGAAATTGATCAGGCTAAAAAACAAGTCACACAAAAGAGGCATTTGATTCAGCAAAACTGATCTTGATGAAGAGATTCTGAATACAAGGGTATCAAGAGAAGGTTTAGAAGACAGCAGAAGGAAACAGTCATTCTAGAGAGGATCGCTCTCCAAGTCCAAAATAAGTATCTCAGATTTATCTCCAGAAAAACCTAAACATGACACGATGAGGTGCATTACCACTTTTTCTTTTCAATCTGCTATTATAAGGAATTTAATTAGGAATGACTGGGAAGCACAGTTAAATGACAAAACCAAGTGCAAGTATCTTGACCTTAACGCCAAAATAACATATTGGAAGGCAGACACTGCTGGAGATCTTACAGTTAGAAGTCTTTTGAATGCTCTTAGACCTATCAGTCTTAGGGTGGTCTCCTCCAAACCTTTTTCTCACTCCTCCATTTTTGCTGATCTTAAATGAGGGAGGTGTTGTCACTGGAGATTGCTACGTCGTCACACTACACACCGCTGCATCGCAGCTTCGCCTGAGGAACCAAGGAGGAATGCAGGAGCCACGGTCCTTCCGTGGTCTGCCGGCTAATTCACGGACAATGCACAACAGCCCGTAAGCCGTGGAGCCTCGGCCATTGCCAAGCTTGGAACTGCACCGTAGCCACTCCATTCACCGCTCCAGTCAGTAATCTGGCCCCACACGGGCTCGCTTAAGATACAGACATATATGGACCCTCAGCTTTGTCGTTCCATCTCTTTGCGGCCCACCAAGTCCCTTCATGGCATCACTCCGTTCCACCTCTCTCCTGTGCATGCCCCTCCATCTGCCTCTCCTTGCCTTGCATTACGATGCATAGGGAGAAGGAGGTGAATCTTACCGAGAGACGCTCCAGCAACAAAAACCATGACAACCAAGGAAGTAAGGATTTCACATGTATAATGTGTTACATTTGTACAACCTGTCCAACCTGCATCACCTGGGTCTCTACTTTATAGACTGCAGGGAAGCCGTAGAGGGGGTATTCTAGGCAGTGAAGGGTCAAGACAAAAGCGCACATGGAACTCAGTAGATGGAGTATCCTAAAAAGGGCCAAAAAAGTCATCCACTACAGTCCTGTATTGCCACTCTACATGACACTGAGCCCAAAAGTAGATCTGGTGGATTCCCTTGGTGAGATCTCTTGAGTTAGTCCAGGAAGCGTTAGGTTGAGTTCTGTAAGGTGCGGAGGCGGCCAGCACAGTGGTCGGTGCAGCTTGTCCAGCTGTTATTTCCCCTACCTTTCCTAGCTACTAGTGTGGTTACCCTCTGCCAGATCAACTGCCCCAGAACTGGCAAGACTACTTGCTGCATGTTTATTATCTCAACTAAGTTGAAAGTAGTTACGCTGATCCTTCCTGTATACTCCCTGGTGAAGTGTGTCTTTGAACCCTTACAACTCTGGGGAGACTAAATGCTGTGACCTCCTGGCCTGCAAGCACGCAATTTTTAAAAGTAATGAGATCAGGAAAACCCAGGAAAGCTGATGCTTAGACAGGAGCCTGAAAAAAGAGGAAGCAGCAGCAGTGGGAGCCTCTCATCTGTAACATAGAATCAAGCCTAACCCACGACTCTAGTTCGCTGAGCCTTCTGATATCACGGATGTTCATCAAAACTCAGAGATCTAATATAACTTAAGCAAATTTACCTTTATTAAATATCCCTCCACTGCTAAGTTTTCCTGTACATATGACTTACCTGGTCTCAGAGCTTAATTTGTGCTAGTGGTTGCCGGTGGGGGCCACCAGAACTTATTTTTGCTGATCGGACAATTCCCGAGAGCAAAAGAAGGAAAACACACAGAAATGGGAAGAATGGAGGAAAAGAAAGATGGAAAAGCGGCAGGAAGGGAGAAAGCAGGGACCTACAGGAGGGAGATGAAGGGACAGGGAGTGCCTGAAGGTGAATTAAAGAGGACTGGGGTGCATTCAGGGCAATGCAGGGGTGGTATCCAGTGTGCTGACGTTTCATTTCACTGGCCGTGTAGTAAGGCTTCAGGCACTGGCATTTTTGATTTTACTAATTAAGCACTGCCTGGCCTACCAGCACCTATTCTCCTGCTCACAGATCATAAGGGGTCAAAGCGAAGCAAAAATTACTGATTATGCAAACTTCTTGACAAGTCTCTACAACAGATGGGCCCTTAGGGTCATGGCCTAGGGGGGAACATGTGAGACAACACCACAGCAAAAATGCTTCCTTGATGTGGCCACCGATGCAGCAGAAAGAAGGGCCCAATCAAGAGCCTGGCCTTCTTTTACCACTATGACCCAAGTCAACAAATCAAAAAATACCTGGGCTACCCTCCTTACCAGCTTCCAAGCCTCAGCAGACACCCTGAACTATTAGTCAAATAAATTAGGCATTCAGGTTGACCTGCTGAATATTTTAGCGGCCTATATTTCTGTCATTGATACAAAATTGGCAGACCTGAATAACATAATCAATCGAGCTCAAAGTACACACCTAATATCTCGACCCAAGTGTACTTGTGGCCCAATAATAGACCAACTGGGCACCCTGCCTGACATTCTGATGCTCTTACTATATGATATAAAATCATGCTGACAAGGTAAATAAAGAACTGGTACACAATGACAGCGCAAATCTTATTGGACTACCCCTTATTAAAAGCGCCGTACCCCCTACTGTAGCACATTCGACATCGGAAAATACAAAGCTTGTGTTGCATGATCAACTGACTAACTCAATGGCTGGGGCCCAATCCCCCGCCTATCTACAGCAGCTGACAACTTCTGTAAAAAGAAAACAAGTGTCCCCATGGAGGCTAACAGTAAAAGAAGACACTGAACAGGAAGCTCCACAGGATCCTGCACCCCTGATATGCAGACTGCACCATGGTTCACCACTGACAAAGAGACAAAAAAGGGGTCAAGAAAAGGAAGTAATAAAGGGGGGGGGGGGGGGGGGGGACATTTCCTCAGTCGGAGGCATGTGACCTCCATCCAATTTTCAGGAAGCTGACTGAGAGGTCATCGACCAAGAACGAACATCTGGCTCACTCGAGGCAGAATCTACTTGTAATGGAACCTGCAATGAAAGTGCGATTGGAAGTCCTACTGCAGTTGATCATCCCAGTGCCACAGACACAATTGCTAGTGGCCAAATTAAAAGTAATCAAACCGGGCTACACTTGATCATGGACAGTGATTGTGCAAACAGAGAGCTTAGTTCTCAACATAACCAAGAACACTGCGTCCCGCGCTAATTCAACACTCCACAAAAATCTATTAACTCATTTCCGGCTTCTCATCAAACACTCACATAATCCCTAGAAAGGCCGAAAAGACTAAGTTAAAATTCAAGTAGAAGACATCTTCAACCCCAAACACCCTGCAAATCATCTCCATTACGGATGACTGTAAGACAAAAAAGTTTGGTTGCCACAGGATTAGGCAACAAACAAGCAGGCCCACAGGAAATTACTTTGATTGAGTAGGGGAACAAAAAGATTGTCTTCTTCCCTGAATATGTCCCTAAAGGGCCACATGACATCTTAAATAGAGGGAACATCTTGAAATTATTGAGTGTAATATTCTCACTGGTAACCCTCACCGCAAGTGACAATCTCAGTGGAATTTATATCACCAGACAGGAGTAATTCAAGAAAGGACATGCTGGTGGACTAGCTCTCCCCAGCCACCGCATCCATGGTGATAAAAGAAAAACATCATTATGACACATGGGGAATTACCTTGTTGCCCCATATTCAACCCTGCTGTAATTTTCTATTAGAAAATCATATTTCAAATACCACAATAATACCTCAATCACAGGCATTTCCAATACTTAATGGAGCACTTAGCAAATCACCAACAATGGCAACTAATAGTCATCACTCCATCCTAGTCCCTATCCCAGTGGATCCCTGGTCTGGGGTACATTCCCATCCTCAGAGGAGGACTGTGGGGTGGTTGGTACAGGCTTTGCAAAATCACTAGCTGTATAAACTGGACGCCCAGGCCTCTCTTACAAAAGAATGTAAGCTCCCTACATATTTGTTATGGAAAAGAGCGAGGGCCAAACCGAAGTTAGGGGATGGGCAACACCAACTGGAGTGGAAGAACTGCAATATTGTCGCTCTTTAGGAAACATGGTCATGGACCCCTCTTGTAAGTTATGTGCATTATATAATTCCAGCAATTAAACAGTAAGTACAGGAGACCAAAAGTTTGTCCTGGAGTATATATAACCCTATCTTTACAAATTGAATTAGACGCTAGGACAGAATGTGGCCAGGGTATGTAAGTCTTGAAGTTAACAAAGTGGGGAGCACATGGGAAAACACCTATATTTTTCATATAAATGTCTATATTCGTCTAGGCCTGTGACAAAAAGGGTCCTCAAAAGCAAACTGGTAACCTTGGTATGCGATTTGATGCATCACACTCCAACCAGAGTATTATTTTAACCAATTAATTTAATATGAATTTCCTACAGAATCTTGAGGAAGGTGACCTTCTATTAACTCAAAATCTGTACTGGGGAAATAGCAATACAACATACAAGGAAAGACATTTGTTGTGACAAGTTGGGAAAGCATTTTATAAAAGATCTCAATGCGCCAGTCTAAGGGCATTAAATGGTAGGAACACCAGTAACATCCCACCAACCTTTATGTACTATAGGCCACACATTCAATTATCGACTACATTCTGGTGTCACTATATTTATTTTCAATAATAAGCTCATTCAAAATTGGAGCAACCGATGACAGTGACCATCTTCCCCAAGTCATAGAACTAAACCTAGCCTTATCCAAACTCACAGAAGAACCAAAAGATTTCAGCAGTATATATACAGTTGATTTTAAAAGAATAAAATGCACAGATAATTCAATTTTTAATACAGCATCCATGTCAGTAGAGGTAATTACAAAATGCAAGTCTGAACACAACAACCCAGTACAATCCTGGGAAACTTTCTGTACCACCATTATCAGATTTCACAGCAGGGATAAGTCCGGAACCAGCAAAAAAATGTCTTCACATCTTACTTTCCGCTGGAGGGGAATATCACCAGCCTCTCATTTAGCTACAAAGAAGCTAAACCAAGCCCTCCAAATGCTGAGAAAAATGCCATTGTCCTCTCATGCTATTAACCAACAGAGAACTGCTAAAAAGCTGTAGAAGAAGTAGCAATGGGAAGACAGGAGAACCCAGTCAGATGCATTCAAGGCTAAGCTGATGACGTCAGTAAACAACACAACTCAAACCTTCTTTGTAACTTAGTAAACTCTCTAACAAGACCATCTAACTCACTGATTAACTCAAACATACCTGAGGCTACATGGGTCTCGTACGTATCTTCAGGATCTGCCAGTGGACCAGCACTCACAGGGGTCCTCACCTCGGACAGACATAACACCTTTTTGACAGATTCCGATGCCGTAACTACTACAGGTTCCAGTTGTAAAGTACTGAACAAACGTAGTAATCCAATTACAGATGCTACCCAGCATCCTAGTTTATTCCAGCAATAAAAGCTAATGAAAATTATTTGTCAAGCAAGACGGACGGGAACCCTGGCCCAAATGGAATTTCATACACAATATTCAAAGAACACCCCCTTTTGAGCTGGGAAATTCACCTCGCTATTCAACCACACATTTGCTACAGGGTTAGTACTGGATGGGCTGTGCAGGTCAATAATTAATTCGATTTTTAAAGGTGGTGATAGATCCAAGCCACAAAATTACCGCTTACTAGCTCTGTTGGACAATGAGGCCAAGAACTTTACCAGAGCACTGTTGGCTGGCCTGACTGCTTGGTCAAGCGCAAACAATATTGTACTCTTGAACTAAACAGGGTTCTCAAAAGGCACCAGCACTTTAACAAACATCCTGGCTCTAGTTTTCACTATGGCAAAACAAAAACAAAATCTAAAAACCCTCTTCATCTATGCTTCATCAACTTCAAGTCATCCTTACATTGTGTGGATCAAGGTAAACTGTGGGCAAAGCTTGCAAACTAGGACATACCATCCCCTTTGCTGAGAGGAATCCCATTTCTTTACACAACTACCTGGACCAGAATAAAAATTGGGAACAGCACTCACTTATCCAGGACAATTCCAACAAACTAGGGCCTCAATCAACGGTGTTTCATGGCACTGGCTCTTTTCAGTCTCTTTTTATCAGATTTGATAAAGGTCCCACTTGCTACGGTTGGGACCCTTTACCTTAAACCACCTTCTGTATGCTGATGATGTTTTTCTCTGTAGCTCCACAAAAATTGGCCTACAGCTACTGATTGATGCACTACATAGGTAAGCCAATGAAAATGATTTGGCAATTAACAGAAGCAAGTCTAAAGTTATGTCCATCACAAGATGCACAAAGAGGACAACGTGGCTGCTGAACAAGCTCCCTCAAGAAAATGTGGACACATACAAATACTTGGGAGTACTGATAGACAACAAAGGAGCCTTTCTAACCCAAAGACAGTTACAAATAAGAGCAGGTAACACACTCATTGCAGCCTACTGCACCCACTCAAACTATCTAAAAGGCCTGAGCTCTCTGCCATTGTTAACTGTCATGGCGGCAAAACTCCTTCCATCAATCACCTATGGGGGTGAGGTGCTTCTAGACCAGAATGTGGCATCCCTGGATGGATTGCTCACCAAGGCTTACAGAAGAGTCCTTAAGATTCTGAAATGCCCTTCCCTGGCACAGATCTGCCTAGAATTTGGACTCACTATGCAAGCAATTGTGAGGCAGAGTGCTTTTATTAAGTGCTTGCTACAAGTTGAGGTGCTCCTGTGACAACTCACTCAACAAAACACTTTGGTCTGTAATAACTAGCCCCCCGACATTATTTAAGTCCTTCCTCAATAGTTCTCTAGTAGCACTTCAAGCGCACGCCTAATGGGACGAGTCACTGCCATACCTTATCTTCGAAAGGGCTCTAAATAGATGTGTAAAGGAAAAAATTTAGCTCAAAGATATCTCAGACCTTCTAAAGGGATCTCATTTATGAATGCTAGTTAACAGCTATAAGCAGCTCAAACTGCCTCTAACTTTTAATTAAACACACTCAGCTTACAAGAAGCAGAAACTCTTTTCCTTCTGTCTCAGTGTGGCTCCTTCCCTGCCGGAGAAACCATTATGACAATTAAAACAGGGCACTGCATGCTGCCTATGTAAGTCACTGGAAGAGGATCGAATTCACGTTGTCTGCACCTGTCCAGTGTTAATGGACCTAAGAAGAGGTCTACTGAGAACAGTTTTTATTTAAAAAAGGATGAGAACTTGCAGACAGGCTATAATTGCATGCCTACGTCCTAATGACCCCATTTTAAATTGAAGATTCATCAATATTTGTGCCAGTTTTCACAAAAATAGTGACTCTATGCTCTGGAGCTGAGTGCCCTGAAACCAAAGTTATTTAAAATATTCAGGCAGACTCGCTCCAGACAGTCTTATAAGTTCACGATTTTCCTGGAAATGGTTTTCACTCCTTGAGGGATCCGAACTTAAAAGCAGCCTCAAATTTAAATGATCAAGTTTTTAGGTGCGTCTGGGAACACTGATCAATATCACTAACTCCCTTATGAGTCAAATGGGAGGAGGACCTGTTCCAAGAGCTTTGAGACCAGAAATGGGCCTTTCTCCTTGAATATCCTGAGAAAATATCCAGCAACTCCTTGTTTAAATGATTCAGTATTCCATATTACATAGAGCATATCTCATGACACATAGACTTCATTCAATGTACCCTGCGATGTCCTCCACATTTCCTCGCTCCCATGCCTCAGATGCCACTTTAGTACATGTTCTGGACCTGCCCTGCTTTATCCTCATATTGGCCACAGATCCGTATAGCACTAACAGAGCTGACTGGGAGGGACACTTGGCAATCACTTAAAAATTGAATTTCGGGGTTATTTCCCTGACCCAAAAGAGCTATTTGTGGACTTAACATTACTATTGGCTAAACGCCTCTTGACCAGGTGGTGGAAATCTGCAGTGGTATCTTTGGTGATGCAGTGGCGGGAGGAAGTGGAAGGATGGGGATTACTGGGGAGAAGAGCCCTACAAAGACAGGAATATAGAGGGCTGCTAAAAAAACAATAGTGATGGAATGGGACGCACTACTGGAATACTTTAAACCCAAGCCACTAATGACAACTAATTTCTTGCCGCATAGATGCACCCCAGCATACGCAATATTACTGTACTCCCGGAAAGCTGGCTTTGTTACACCGCATTTGTAGGGGGAACTCCTAGAGGCACAGTACTAATTATGTTGTTTAGTTCTGCAATAATTTGTACACCATGATGCTCCTGGACTTCAGCTAAATAACTTCATACCACCAAGTCTACTATTTTACACGATTCACCAAGAGATATGTATATAGGGGAGATGTATAGTTTAGAGGAGGGTGGGGGAATCAGAAAATTCAGATTGTAATTCATAAAATACATAAGTTATTGATGCCACAATATTGCTGTGTTAAATCCCTTACGTTATCAATCTTATTTCGAAGGCTGTAAACCGAGTGTTGTCATTATCCTGTTTGATGCTATGGAGAACTGATCTGATATCTTAGTCTCTCAAAGTGAGGAAATGTCTGTACCTCTATTCCATAATGCTGAAAATAAATAACGTTTGCTTAAGAAAAAAAAAAAAAGTTTCCAGATCCAAAAAAAGACTGCCTTGACTACCGTGGAACCTTTTATAATCTTAATGTCATATTCATTGTTATTTATTGTTCTTTTTCCATTGCATTAATTAACTGATGAAATAAATAAATAAATGAGAAAATTAAATGTGGATCTCGTTTTTGTTGGTCTAAGGACTTTGTGCACTTTGCTGACCAGTGCTAAAGTGTGTGTGTTCACTCCCTAAAACATGGTAAAATTGACTTACACCCAATTGGCACATTTGATTTACTTGTAAGTCCCTAGTAAAGTGGCACTACATGTACTCAGGACCTGTAAATTAAATACTACTGGTGGCCTGCAACACTCATTGTGCCACCCACTTATGCAGCACTTTAAAAATGCCTCTAGCCTGCCACTGCAGCCTGTAGGTGCAGTTTTAAACTGCCATTTGGACCTGGCCAAATAAACCTTTTGCCAGGCCTAAACCTTTCTTTTGAATACATATAAATCACCTCTACGGTAGGATCTAAACAGCCCATAGGGCACAGTGCGGTGTATTTAAAAAGTCAGACACAGATTTCTAATACTTAAATTAAGTTTTCACTACTCCAAGACCTGCCTCTTCCATAGGATAATATAAAGTTATCTTATTACATTTAATAAGTGAGTACTTTCAATTTGGGAGCAGGTGGGGATCTCGAGTTTGGTGTCTAAAGAATTGTAATTTAAAACCCCTTTAATTGTAAAGTTGTATTTTAAGTCATAATTCTTAAAATGCCAATTCAAAAAAAGGTTGGTGGCTTCAACCTGTATCCTGAGGCACATGACTAGCTGCAGTTGGCAGTTGGTTTCCGTGTGTTCCTACCAGACAGTGAGACTAAGGGGGAATACATATTGCAGGATGGGTCATCTCTGACTTGATAAGGGATAGGTGCTGTCACTTACCACATTTTCACATCACAAAGGCTCTATCTCTGCACACTCACAAAGGGTTTTAACCTAGTATTTTGTGCCTCCAGGCAACCTCGGGCAGGGAGACAGAAATTCCAAGCACATCCGAGGCTGGAAACATTTAGAACCTTCTCCTACTTCAAAGTGGCACCACAAATACACATTGGCCCCTCAGACATAACTCTTTACACCTCTACTCCAAAGGACTTCTGTCCTGCTCTGCTGTGAGAAAGACTGCTACTATGCTGTCTGAGTGAAAAGGACAAGACCTGCATCTTGATCCCAGGATCACCAGAGTGACTCCAAGGGCTGGTCTTGTGACCTGAGCCTCAGGGACAGAAAAGACTCCAACCACCTTAAACCAAGCACCTGGACTATGCCTGCCCACCTTGTGATGCCACCCCAGTCCTGGACCTTTGGAAGAGGGCCTCAGGGTGCTCTGCTAGCCCAGCTGTTGTCTTTTGGGCGGAACTGATAAAGCTTGATGCATCTCCTCACAGCTCCATGACAGAGCGTCGAAGCAGTACCTCACATCACAGCCCGCAGCTCCTCCGAACTGCTGCTGTGCAATGCATCCCTGATGCAGGACTTTTATATCACACGCCTTCGTCGACGGCATCCTCAAGGACCCCACATCACAAGCCCAGTTGACGACTTCATCAGAACCACTGCTCTGTAACGCATCTCTAATGGAGGACTTCGCATCGCAGGTCGTAACTCTTCGGAACCACCACTGCGTGACGCACCCTTAACACCAGACCTTGCAAGACTCCGCAACTAGGATTTAAGGTACTTTGGACAGAGAGCCTAACTTGATCCCTGTTTTCAGCCCATGCTCCATCGCGGTCGGTCTGAATTTGTGACTTTTCCCCAGACTGGCACGACCAGATAAACACAATTGGCGCATTGTGCTTTTAAGCACTCTTTCTACTTACATTTTTACTGCTCCATATTGTCAGTTCTACTGATCAGATTTACTCTATCTTTCTAAATTGGGATGGGATTTTTACTATGCTGTGTCTGTTTGAAGTGCTGCATAAATACTTTACACATTCCACATTGCCTTACAGCTTTTGTGCCAAGCTACCTGAGGGTTAAGCACATGTTAATCTGGGGTTTCGTTTGGTTTCACCATGACAAGAATTGTGGTTGGTGGTAGAGTAGGATATCTCTCCTCAAACAGTAACCTAATTTCCTACAAACACAATTACTACACCTACATGAACACAAGATAATCAAGGCTTTTTTCCCCCGCTAAAGTTTAAGGCATGCAAGTATTGCTCTACAGTGACACTCTACAACAATCCACAGAGAACTAGGGATTATACACATTAATAAGCGTGTAAGGAGCTCATCCTATTGTATGATTTACATCATAATGTGATGAGATATACTGAAGTTACTACTTTTCCTGTAAACAAAATATACACAAACATTTAAGAGCCATCACTAATCCAGATACTCAGAACCCAATGGCCAGAAACTTTGAGCAACACCACAGTGCTGAAAGCCACATACTTTGGGACAGATCAAATTCTGAAAAAGTGAGAGGATAGGGAGAATCATTTGCGGAAATTGGAATCACAATAAATAATTGACTTAGAAACATATGAATCTGAAAGTTTGAACACAGAGGAACATGTGTAAGTACATTTGCCCACATTATATGTACATCAAAAAGTTATCTGTATGTTTGACTGCGGTTTGGTTCATCTTGCTCTTTTCCAGAATTAAATCTTTTTGTCTTCCTTCTTTGTTTTCTCTCTCCTGTTTACCCACCTCTCGGAATCTGCCTGTAATGAGATATATATACCCGCTAGGCTCCATTGATGCAATAGACCTATTGGAGTGAGACATTTACTGGGTTTCAGGAACTATTTAAGTGATAAAAATGTTCACCTGATCGTGTCTGTTGAGGACAACACAAAACAAATACAATTATAATTGTGTTATTTGCATAAATAAAATTGTAATCTGATGGTTAGAAGATTCATGCGAAGATCCCGGCTCACAATGCATACTAAGACTTGCAGGTGCTAAGGCAGAGGGCACACGGGAAGACAGATTGTTCTAAAAAAAAATATCTATATATGTGTGTATACATATATATATGGAAAATGTCACTTACCCAGTGTGTATCTGCTCGTGGCATGTTCCGCTGCAGATTCACATGCTATGCACAGGTCCTGCCATCTAGTGTTGGGCTTGGAGTGTTACAAGTTGTTTTTCTTCTAAGAAGTCTTTTCGAGTCACGGGACCGAGAGACTCCTCCTTGTCGGCTCCATTGCGCAAGGGCATCGACTCCATCTTAGATTGTTTTCCCGCAGAGGGTAAGGTAGGAGTTGATAGAGTGTAAAGAAAGAGATGTTCATGTGATGGAATAGAGATGTATATACATATGTACAAATTTAAATCTAACTTAAACGGCTACAGGCTCCCGTAGAGGAGGGAGGGCGCATGTGAATCTGCAGCGGAACATGCCATGAACAGATGTACACTGGGTAAGTGACATTTTACGTTTGATGGCATGTGTAGCTGCAGATACACATGCTATACATAGACTACAAAGCAGTTCTCCTCCCCTAAGCGGTGGTCAGCCTGTAGGAGTTGAAGTTGTTTGAAATAGTGTTTTTAGTACAGCCTGTCCTATTGTGGCTTGTTGTGTTGCTAACACATCTACACAGTAATGCTTGGTAAATGTATAGGGTGTTGACCAAGTGGCTGCTTTACAGATTTCTGTCATTGGTATATTTCCTAGAAATGCCATTGCTGCTCCTTTTTTCCTAGTGGAATGTGCTTTTGGTGTTATTAACAGCTGTCTTTTAGCCTTTAGGTAACAAGTTTGGATACATTTCACTATCCATCTGGCTATGCCTTGTTTTGATATAGGATTACCAGTATGGGTTTTTTAGAATGCGACAAACAACTTTTTAGTTTTCCTAAATGAATTTGTTCTGTCGATGTAATACATTAAAGCTCTCTTAATATCTAATGTATGTAGTACTCTCTCTGCCACCGAGTCTGGCTGTGGGAAGAAGATTGGAAGTTCCACTGTTTGATTTAAATGAAACGGTGAAATGACCTTAGGTATAAATTTAGGGTTTGTGCGAAGTACAACCTTATGTTTGTGTACTTGTAAAAAGGGTTGTTCAATAGTGAATGCTTGTATTTCACTAACTCTTCGTAATTAAGTGATTGCCACTAGAAATGCTACTTTCCAAGTTAGGAATTGAATCTGACAGGAGTGCATGGGTTCAAAGGGTGGACCCATGAGTCGTGTGAGTACAATGTTAAGATTCCATGAAGGTACTGGTGGCGTTCTTGGAGGTATGATGCGTTTTAGACCCTCCATGAAAGCTTTGATGACAGGCACTCTAAATAGAGATTTGGGCCCTCATTCTGACCCTGGCGGTCTTTGACCGCCAGGGCGGAGGACCGCGGGAGCACCGCCGACAAGCCGGCGGTGCTTCAATGGGGATTCCGACCGCAGCGGTAAAGCCGCGGTCGGACCGGCACCACTGGCGGGGTCCCGCCAGTGTACCGCGGCCCCATTGAATCCTCCGCGGCGGCGCAGCTTGCTGCACCGCCGCGGGGATTCTGACCCCCCCTACCGCCATCCAGATCCCGGCGGTCGGACCGCCGAGATCCGGATGGCGGTAGGGGGGGTCGCGGGGCCCCTGGGGGCCCCTGCAGTGCCCATGCCACTGGCATGGGCATTGCAGGGGCCCCCGTAAGAGGGCCCCTAAATGTATTTCACTGTCTGCTGCGCAGACAGTGAAATACGCGACGGGTGCAACTGCACCCGTCGCACAGCTTCCACTCCGCCGGCTCGATTCCGAGCCGGCTTCATCGTGGAAGCCTCTTTCCCGCTGGGCTGGCTGGCGGTCTGAAGGAGACCGCCCGCCAGCCCAGCGGGAAAGTCAGAATTACCGCCGCGGTCTTTCGACCGCGGAACGGTAACCTGACGGCGGGACTTTGGCGGGCGGCCTCCGCCGCCCGCCAAGGTCAGAATGAGGGCCTTGGTTTGTCTATTTTGCAAATAAGCAGAAATTGCTGTGAGATGTATCTTAATGGATGAAAAAGCTCAATTTGCTTTTTGTAGATGGATAAATAGCCTACAATGTCTAGTATGGTTGCGTCTAAGGGTGTTATGTGTTTTGCTTGGCAGTAGAAAACAAATATTTTCCATTTGTTTGCATAACACTGCGTGGTGGTAGGTTTTCTTGCCTGTTTAATCACTTCCATACATTCTGGTGGAAGGAGCCAGGTTGCCAGATTGAGCATTGCTGAATTGGGGTGTCTGATCTGTTGTTTGTTTTGTGTCAACAGGTCCGGTCTGTTTTGGAGTTTGATGTGTGGTGCTATAAGTATGAGTTTGAGTTTGTTTTGACGCAGTTTGTTGACCAGAAATGGAATGAGTAGGAGAGGGGGAAAAGCGTAAGCAAATATCCCTGACCAGTTGATCCATAGAGCATTGCCCTTGGATCGAGGCTGAGGGTACCTGGATGCAAAGTTTTGGCATTTTGCGTTGTGGTTGGTGGCGAACAGATCTATGTCTGGTGTCCCCCACTGACGAAAGTATTTGTGAAGCACTTGGGGGTGAATTTCCCACCTGTGCGTTTGTTGGTGATCTCAGCTGAGGTCGTCTGCTAATTGATTGTGAATCCCTGGAATGTATTGAGCTACGAGGTGTATGTTGTTGTGAATTGCCCAGTGCCAAATATTTTGTGCTAGAAGACAAAATTGTGATGAGTGGGTGCCTTCCTGTTTGTATAGGTAGTACATTGTTGTCATATTGTCTGTTCTGACAAGAATGTGTTTGTGAACAAGAAGAGGTTGAAAGGCTCTTAGTGCTAGGATACTGCTAGCAGTTCTAAGTGATTTATGTGAAGTTGTTTTTGTTTGTTGTCCCATTGTCCCTGAATGTTGTGATTGTTGAGGTGTGCTCCCCATCCAATCATTGATGCATCTGTTGTAAGAATGACGTGAGGCACAGGGTCTTGAAATGGCCGCCCTTTGTTTAAATTTGTGGGATTCCACCACTGAAGCGAAATGTGTGTTTGGCGGTCTATCAACACTAGATCTTGGAGATGACCATGTGCCTGCGACCATTGTTTTGCAAGGCACTGTTGTAAGGGCTGCATGTTTAATCTTGCGTTTGGGACAATGGCGATGCATGATGCCATCATACCCAACAGTTTCATGACATATTGGCCAGTGTACTGTTGGTTTGGCTGGATTTTTGGCAATATGCTGTGGAACGATTGCACTCTTTGTGAACTTGGGTTGCAAGTGCTTTTTGGGTGTTTAATGTGGCTCCTAAGTACTGCTGAATTTGTGCTGGTTGTAGGTGCGATTTTTGGTAATTTATTGAGAACCCTAGTGTGTGTAGGGTGTTTATTACATAACGTGTGTGATGTTGGCACTGTTTTTGAGTGTTGGCTTTTATTAGCTAGTCGTCGAGATATGGGAAGACATGTATATGTTGTCTCCTTATGTATGCTGCGACTACGGCAAGGCATTTTGTAAATACCCTGGGAGCTGTTGTTATCCCGAAAGGTAACACTTTGAACTGGTAATGTTTTCCTTGTATTACAAATCTGAGATATTTTCTGTGAGCTGGATGGATGGGTATGTGAAAATACGCATCTTTTAGATCCAGTGTTGCCATAAAATCTTGTTGTTGTTGCAGTGGGACTACATCTTGTAATGTTACCATGTGAAAGTGTTCTGATCGGATGTAGAGATTGAGAGTCCTGAGATCTAATATTGGTCCTAATGTTTTGTCCTTTTTGGGAATGAGGAAGTACAGGGAGTAAACCCCTGTTCCTTTTTGATGATGTGGCACAAGTTCTATGGCTTGTTCGAGTAATAGTGCCTGTACTTCTGTTTGCAACATTGAAATGTGTTGAGATGGAAGTTTGTGCGTTTTTGGGGGAATGTCTGGAGGAGTTTGTGTGAACTCTATGCAGTAACCATGTTGGATAATGGATAACACCCAATTGTCTGTTGTGATGGGTAACCAGTGTGCGTGGAACTTTTGCAGTCTTCCTCCCACAGGGGAAGTGTGGTGAGGGAAGGTGGTGGTAAAGTCACTGTTTGGTATTAGTGGGTTGTTTTGAGGATTGGTATTTTCCTCTAGATCTGGGGAATTGTCCTCTGTAGGATCCCTGAAACCCCCTCTCTGGTATTGCGTCTGGTAAGAGGGTTTGGCTTGTGAGGTAGATGGCTTGGATGGTTGGGGTCTGAAGCCTCCCCTATACGGAGTCTTTCGAAATGAGCCTCTGTATTGGGATGAATAAAGCGCACCCATAGCTTTGGCAGTGTCGGCGTCTTTTTTCATTTTGTCAATGGCTGTAACAACTTGTGTGCTGAATAATTGTTGTTGGTTAAAAGGCTTGTTGAGGACAGCCTGCTGGATTTCAGGTTTAAATCCTGATGACCTAAGCCATGCATGTCGCCTAATGGTGACAGCCGTATTAATAGTTCTTGCGGCTGTATCTGCGGAGTCTAGCGCCAAACTGATTTGGTTATTTGTGATTGCTTGTCCCTCCTGTACTACCTGCTGGGCTCTCTTCTGTTGGTCCTTGGGGAGATACTGAATAACGTCCTTCATCTCATCCCAGTGAGCCCTGTCATATCTGGCTAGTAGGGCCTGCGAATTGGCTATACGCCATTGATTGGCTGCCTGTGACGCCACCCTTTTACCTGCAGCATCGAATTTCTTACTTTCTTTATCTGGAGGGGGTGCGTCTCCAGAGGACTGTGAATTAGCCCTTTTTCTTGCTGCGCTGACCACTACGGAATCTGGGGGTAGCTGTTGTGTAATAAAACTGGGGTCTGAGGGTGGTGGCTTATATTTCTTCTCTGCCCTTGGAGTTATAGCTCTTCCCTTAACTGGTTCCTGGAAGATTTGCTGAGCATGTTTAAGCATGCCAGGAAGCATGGGTAGACTCTGGTATGTGGTGTGAGTTGAGGACAATGTGTTAAATAAGAAGTCGTCCTCCAGAGGTTCGGTGTGCTTGGCCACATTGTGAAATGCCGCTGCCCTGGCTAGAACCTGTGTATATGAGGTGCTATCCTCAGGGGGTGATGGCTTTGATGGATAGAACTCTGGACTATTATCTGAGACTGGATCATCATAGAGATCCCATGGATCCGTGTCATGTGATTGTATAGTGTGTGATGGATACTGTGCAGTGGGTGTAGCAGGCGGAGAGACAGTTAGTTGAGGAGAATGAGGAGGAGACTGTTGAAGTGAAAACTGAGGAGGCGGAGATTTTTCTCTTGTTTTTGGCACTTTAGCCGTTGGCTGGTCAGTGTCCAAACGTCCATGTAAGGCCAGATTCCTCTTTGTTCTTAGAGGAGGTGCTGTGAGCATTTTGCCAGTGTCTTTGTGGATTTGTATTGTGGCCTGTTTCTCATCAAAATCCTCCATTTGTGTCAATTCCTCAGCAAATCTATGGCTTTCTTTTAATTGCTTTGAAAGTCTATGCTCCTCAGTGTATGGATGCTTTTTCGGCTCCGAAGCTGGCTTTTTCGGCACCAAAGGGCCTGGAGTACTTGTTGGCCTCAGCTCCGAAAGTGACTTTCGGGGTTTGGACTCGATGGGTTGGTGCCTTATAATTTCAGAGCCTGTGCCTCGGCTCGAATCCGAAGGCTTTGTTGTTGGCGTGGCCTTTTTCGGTGCAGAAGATGTTGCTTGGTCACCGGTAGCTTTCTTACGGGTGGAGCCAGGGCCTTCTGGCAGTGGCATCCCGAGGCCTTGTATTTCGGCTTGGATTGGGTCAGGGCAAGTGTACTCACGTGCTGGCCTGCTGTTATTGGTCGGTCGATGTCGGACTCTTGTTTGGAATCGGACCCCCCGAACGGAGACGGCGGTGTGGATCATCTCCTCCTCTTCTGCGTCGAGGAGTTCAGTGCTTCTGGACGCCATCTCTAATCTTCGCGCTCTTCGGTCTCTTAGAGTCTTTTTTGAGTGGAAAGATCTACAGGCCTCGCAGGTATCCTCTCGATGATCCGGAGATAAACACAGGTTACAAACCAGATGATGATCTGTGTAGGGATACTTGGCTTGGCACCGAGGGCGGAATCTTAACGGGGTCCGGTCCATGAGGCTTCGACGATACTTTTGGTCGGGCCGACCAGGCCCAAGTTGGGCGCGGGTGCCCCGAAGGGCAAGTGGAGATCTGTATCCGCCGGTACCGAGGTGTCGATGATGGATGATACGCAATCGAAAACGATACCGACGAATTTAGAGGGTTTATAAGATTTTTCCGACTCGAACAACCGGAGTGAAGAGAAACACATCCGAACCCGATGGCAGAAAGAAAACAAGCTAAGATGGAGTCAATACCCTTGCGCAATGGAGCCGAAAAGGAGGAGTCACTCGGTCCGTCACTCGAAAAGACTTCTTTGAAGAAAAACAACTTGTAACACTCCGAGCCCAACACTAGCTGGCAGGACCTGTGCATAGCATATGTATCTGCAGCTACACATGCCATCGAACATATATATATATATATATATATATATATATATATATATATATATATATATACATAGAGCGAGAGAGAGATAAATTGATTTAGATTTATAGATTTTCATTTGGTGCCATGGTAATCCATACGACATAATGGGATTTAGATTTCGGCGGACAGGATATCTGTCACCGTTGTGGCTGAGTAACCTGTCCACCCAGTTCTAAACCAAGCCCTTAGTCTGCAGGCTGCAGGAGACATGCATCCACCAGTCAGTAAACAGCTTTTCAAACGTATGGAGAGGCCTCTTCTGCCCTGTAAAATGTGTGGGGACCATTCTTTAGCTGACCCCTCTTATTTCTCACTGCCTTCACTGACATTTGCCTGAACATAATAACATAATTGACAATATTAACGATTGATGATAAGTAGATATTTACCCTATCTACAGTGTTGTGCGTTTGTTTTTGAGAATGGGAACCATATATTGCTCCTCCGACACGCTAACGTCGTGGTTCCTATGGTAATCTACTGTTGCGTGGGGCTCAGCAGCCCTTTGAAATGAATGATTCTGAAAGTATTGCAATCTATAGCAGCAATAAACAAAGACAACATCACCACAGTATGCTGAGAACTAGTTTTATTTTCAACCAGTGTTTACACATAGCATTACAGGCTTCACACGTTGCTCAAAGCAAAAGTAAATGCTGCTTTGTACAGATGAATGACTGGAACAGATTTTAGAGACTCATTTTATCACATTTAACAAACATTATGCCATATTCTTACATGGTATGAACAATTTATGTATAATCTGTGCTGAAACAAAGTACACAGCAGAGCATGCTTTCTACGTCTACTGATAAAGTAAGTAATGCTTGGCTCTTTCACAGAGTATCACAGTCAATATCCTGTTCACAACTTTCAAAATATATCTCAATCTTCCCCTTTTAGGCTCTAGAGTATGCTTTTGGTTTATAGCAGTAAATCTGTGCATATAATAATTAGTGATCAGGTAAGTAGTTGTACACCACAAAATCGACTACAGACCTACAGCTACAAACAGCATTGCATAAAAAATATCCACAGTAAATACAACATCGAGAAAAGTATCTATTGCTAAGTACATATTTACTGTCCTTAACTCCACATCTATGTACCTTGAAGATATGTAGGTTTAATCAAGGTACATATGCGGAGTTAAGTACAGTAAACATACATGTACTTACATATCCTTTTCCTTGTTGATAATTTTGGTATCAATATTTTTGCTATAGTTTTGTAGCATGATATTAAAACTCAACATATCCCTACAATACCCACATGGAAGCAAGGATGGAAGACATCAAGGCCTATGGTATCTACACAGAATGCTGGTCTTAGTAAACTGCTACCTCACCAACTTATACCAGTTTCTTCAAATAGGCACTTCCATGTCCCAAAAGATCCCCATCATCTACAGAGTCCCCAAGGGTTCCTTAGTGTCTCCTGTCATCTTTAACCTCTACATATAGCTACTTGGTGCTCTACACACAAACAACAGCACGAATATTCACCATTATGCCATTGATACACAACTGTACTTGAAGGTCTCCTCTGCTCCAGACATCCAATGCCTCAAACAGAACCTGCATATCATTCCGAACTTGATGTCCAGCACCTACCAGAGGCACAACCCATTTAAGACAGAATTCTTGTTACTTTCTGAAAACAACTAATAAGAAACAGTATAAACCTGACTCAATGACATTAAACTTGACAGCTTTAAACCTGAGCTTTCACCGAATGCCAAGTCACTTGGATTTGCCACGGAGACCAATCTCACCCTCAAGGAAAACACTGCAAAAAAAAGCCGACAACTTGGTACCAACTGTCTCTTCTAAAGAAAGTGAAACCATTTCTTCCAGAAAGCAATTTCAGAAATGCTGTTCAAGACGTCATCCTCTCACATCTGGATTGTGGCAACGATCTGCTCCATGCTCTTCCAGACTCCACATTGGTCCTCCCTTAAGAGCATCCTACACATTACAGCTCATCTCATCCAAGAACTGAAGAAATAATCACATCATCCTATCCTTCTGGAAACACACTGGCTCCCAATGCTAGCCCACATCATCTTCAAAAACAACAGCATCATTTACAAAGCCATCATGACCAGCACTCCTAATTATCTTGCAGACAAGCTCGCCATCTCTGATGGTTCTCAGCACACTCAAAGCCAGGATACCATTGGCCTAAAAAAAAAGGGCAGAAGGCCTTTTCCAACTATGCGCCAATGATCCGGAACAACATCCCTGCATGCATCAGTGCCCAATGCTGCTCTAATTTAGGAAAACATTAAGGGCATACCTTTTTAAAGAACTTTACATCATAGTGCATTGACTGTCCATAACCAACCTACCTCTCCTATCACTTGTTGACTTTATGCTTGTCTTTGACTGTATACAGTGCCCCACTGCCTTTTGGCTAGGTTTGGGCTACAGAACTACATATGCATACATACAACATTTTAAATTGCTAGGTGATTATGCCTAGATGGAGACTTGTTACATTAAGTATTTCTCTCTGCCCAGGAAGGCAGGAAAAAGCATAAAACAGACAGTTCTCATAACTTGCTAGCTGGTTTTACCTAGAGTTCCACTGGAGCGCTGGATGTCATGTCATTAGTCAGAGGGAGGCAATAAGGCTTAGCGCCATGGTGGCCACCTCTGTAAGAATGCCTAAGTCAAACTGAAAAAAATATTTAAATTGTGTGTATGACCAAACATATTACGTTGTTTTTCACTGTTCCTCTCCCCATAACGAAAGTGAAAAAAGAAGGACAAGTTCAAAAAATATACCTTACGCATGTTATGTCAGTGCTTCTGTGAGAAGCAAACAAGATGTTCATGCCACGTATATCTATCAATAGTATGCCTTCTTAGTCTCACAGGACCTACAATTATGATTATAGATTTATAATTAATTGTATTTTCATAAAATAAATATAATCTGTAAGAAGGGGAACATTATTCTTCTGTTCTCCTTTCAGAGTGGTGAGCTATGTAACACATCATGATTTATTTAGTATATATGAAAGAATGAACCATCCAGATTATTTCTCATGATGCAAAGTAATAACCTTGAAAAAGAAAAAAGCATTATACATAAAAGAATTTTTAAATAAGAGTGGTCCTGCTAAAAGAAACAAATCATCTATGAAAATGGAAATGATTTCCAGAGGTTTCCTAAATAATAGCTAAACCGCCACCTCTTTTCAGTGGGCAGTCAGGTCGATCAATAGTGTGCCCTGGGAGTATGGTAGTACTCATGTCTGGATTAGCGGCATCATGCAACCCAATGTTTGCTACGAATAGTACAGCCACTGCATGAGTAGAAATAAACAATTCTAATTCATCCTAATGCACCCCCACCAAATGGGCGTTTAGCAAAAAGCAATTAAGGGTGGTTAGGAGAGATTGGAGTGCCACTTCATTTGGAGCTGCTCCAAGGATTATTAGAACATATTGTAAGTCAAAGAATTTCAGGCCTTAGTTGGATCTCCAGGAGTTGAAGCCTGGAATCAGTGTGTCAAGAGACACTTGGCATGGCCAGGGTGCTGATAGGCCTGTATTTGGTGCACCAAAGGCTTTCCCGTCTGTCGCTGTCACAAAATCGATGTTTAAATATTATGACCTAAACATCTTTAGAGAGCTGACTTTCTCCTAACGTAGTCACGCCTCCTTCCAAAATGGTGGCCGCTATGAAGAAAAGCAAAAAAAGACTAAAGAAGAGAAAGTTGGTGGGCTTTCTATCAGGCAGCAGCCACCAGAATCAGTTGTTTATCTACCACAAAACAAGTATGAATATTCTCAATAGTATGTGCTATCAGAACTGTATCCTCAAATTTATAGCATCCATCTAGAACACATTCACACTGAAAAAAAAAAAAAAGTGCTTTCAAGAAGAAACGTTCGGCACGTAGGAACAGAAAACGTGGTTTAAGAAAGATGGCAAATTTTGGTGTCAAACTGTTTTTGTGTGATAATAATATGAAAAGTGTTAAATTGGTAAAATGAGCACAGTGAAATATTTTATTTATTTATTGTGACATCTTTATACTGGTGAACGAACGTTCCGATATCGTGCGTGGCAAGGAAATCTGAAACAGAATCGTTCATTACTGGTTAAGGAGCTATCAGGTGCGTTTAATGTTCTATGAGCTCAGACTATGATTTAGGACTAAGTGAAGACAAGTTGCTGTGTTGATATTGATCTGTAGTGTTTGCTGTGCCGAATGTATTTTTTGTCTAATTTGAGAGCACAATTAGATTGTATCGATTTTAACATTTTGAAACAGAGTTTTAGTCACACTATTTGTGTTTTTTGTCTGGGATCCTTATGTGACTGAGTAATGGGGCTATATAGTCTGTTGTGTAGAATGTGGATGTAGATGAGTCTTTGCTATAAATAAGTAGGCTATTTGGAAAATGTGCATGTGAGTTATTACTTGGGAGGATGGTGTTTATGCTTGCACGACTGGTGTGAGGATTTTGTTTTTTGGCATTTTCTTTGTTTTTTCATAATTTCATATGGAGCAGACAGGTCTGAAGTGCGAATTGCATAGTGCTGTTTCAAGAACTGGGTAAGGTATTTTTCCACTTTTTGTAGCAGTGGAAAAGTTTTCCAAGGCATTCCTTGGCAAACACATGGCCGGTTTTAGGGGAGTGCGACTGGTGAAGCCGCACAGGGCACTGACCTGGAGGAGGGACGATGACCTCAGCGGAGGCACTGTATTTAGCAATAACTTATGAAGCAGATTTAGGCAACAATAAAAATGTCAAGATAACTCTTGTGATTAATGCTCCTGTGAGAGAGAGATTTGAGTTTTGCCTAGTGACAGTTTTGACTCGCCATGAAGTAGCGCAGAGGGTTAATACGCCTGCTGCAAAGAACAGATCCGTATTCTATTTGGATACTTGAGTGGATTAGTAAAGTTAAAGTTTACCTGTGCTTTAAATCAAATGCAATGTATGTCAGAGAGGGGCTATAAAGAGAAGATTGGCACTTCTGCAGGGTGATAGTGCAGGAATCCGATGAGGAGGTCATTAGGTGGGTGCCAAAAAAGATTGTCGCACCAGGGCTAAAGTCGGCCCTTGGTGGACTAGTGTTGTCTTGTGGGGAAATACCTTCCAATGAAATGCTTGAAATAATGCTTCAAGTTTTGAATTTTGTTTTTTGCAGCAGATGGAGGGCCAGTGGACAACACATGTGAAGAAAGAGTGTTAGGTTAGACTTTAAAAGCATCCTGGATAAAACTCACTACCAGCGGATGAGAAACCACCTTATTCTAATAAGCAATGCATGATATTCGTACCGCCTCCCCTCCGGACCTTCTAATAATATAATAATTAATCATTACAATGACAGTTCTTTAAGCAGAATATTGACATAGTATTTGGGAAAGCTCCTGCGAGCACGAAAATGTATAGATTATTGAATAACATGAACGAGCTTTGTAGAAAATTGTGGCCATCCAAACTTTGCATTGAACAAGTAAACTAAAATGTATAGCAGAATTACTCAAATTGAAGCACCTTATCGGTCTAAAGGCAATGATGGTGTTACATTAACTAAATCGCACACTCTGTGTTTTTCTCCACATGAGTCAATGGTGCGAAGACAATTCACTTATGGGGTATGGGTGTTCATGTTTACCTCGATAAATGTAGTCCTAGAAGATCATTTGTTTAAAGGATGCATCTTTCCCTTAAAAACACAATTGCCAAACTAAGCCATCAAAACGACATCTTTGAACCCAAACATCTCCCATTTTGCTTTGCAAACTCTCTCACAATAGCCACTTGTTCACAGTCAGTAACAATAAATAGCCTTGGAGTCTAAAAGATCTGATAATTTTGTCATTTATCTTTGGTTTTATGAAGTACATCCTAATCTGTGAGAGAAAGGGTAAATAAATAAAGCAAGTGTCAGACTGTAAATCATGAAAATGGCATGGGAAATTTGCTTGCTATTAAAGGAATGTTTTCTACAGAAGTATTTTCTTTTGCTAGATCATGGCGTTGAATCCTAAGTAACTATTATGAATTTAAAAAAAGATTGGTTGTGTGTTTTGGAAAGCTACAAATGTTTTGTTCTTCTTTTTTAAATAAAGCATTCTCTAAATGTTTCAATAACACTGTGTACATGTCATTGCTGACTAATGTATAACAATGATTATATATAAATATTTACCAAATAATGGCAACTTTACTTTGCACTTTGTTACTATATAGCATTTGAAATTATGTGAATGACTGCATTAAAAGATGTACAACCTATCTGGAATTTACATGTTTTCGTTGTTTGTAAAATAAAATTACGTTTTTTGCATTTTTAATGAAAAAAAGCCCGGTTGTAAACAATATAACAATATACCACTGAATGTTAAACGTATACAAGAAATATCTATATCTTTTAGCAGACACAACTAATATTGTAAAACGTGACACAATTACGTGAAGGATTTTGAGACACAAAGTTAGGACTAATCAGCAAAAAGAGTACAACCAAATAAACCATTTGTGAAATTATAAAATCAACATGGAGTATTTTTTTTTACTAAAACTGAATACTTTTATTGCTTTAAAATAATATTAATTTATGACTTTAGTGGGGGATTTTCACAGGAATTAAGTTTTTTGCTTGGCGCAAGAATATTTTCCTAAATCTATGTACAAGTTGTTCAGTTTTTTGTGTCGCAGGATCCACGTGGAGCTGTTATTTAACAGTCAGCAGTTACATTATATTTGTGTACCATGAGGCAATAAAAGCTATATATGTGTGTATGTATATATATGTGTGTATGTTAAAAACCCTGGACCCAATTGATGATTTTGCAGAAAATGTGCAAAAAAAGTATGCATACACCTAAGGATGTTACAGCAAGCTTCTGAGCAAATTGGACAATGGTGCTGTCCACTACAGCACAAAATTATGGGTGGATGTACACCAAGCCTCCATGCAGCATTTGGTCCACGTTAGTTTCTGATGAGACTGGCTTTCTGAAATGCATATAGTGTTTCTTTCGGACATAATGTATTTTTGCACTGCGCACATAAAGAGGTAGAGGTTGTGAACCAAAATTATATTCTGATCTCTAAATCTAACTAGCTGAGAAGCTGATTGTTTTTTGTCCGAGCAACCATGTCCTGGTTTGTGAACAGCAAGCTGGTGCATGAAACTTCCAGCAGAAAAAAATCTTTCAGGGACATCAAGATAATACACCATTGCTGGAAAAATTTGAAAACAAAACCATAAAGGTGTGCATTAAAATCTTTGACTCAAAATAGATCCTTAATTTGGTTCCATGACACAACTTTGTTTACAACCAATTATGCAACTCTTCTGCCGTTATGTCTTTATTCTGCCAGGCCTGGTGTGACCTGGCACTCATTGCCTTCCCTCCAACTTGGTACTAGTAAAGGTATAACTGTCATTTATGCAATGCTACTAGTGCCAGTTGGTACTGCAGGGGACGCAGCACTAGAAAAGGATTATTTGTGCTTGCTTATATTTTGGCCCTGTGTGACAATTGAGGATGAAACTATCCAAAAGCAAAACATCTCCACGAAGTATGACTAAAAATCACACTTTCTGTCATGCAGTCGCTGTGGACAAAGGTTCTACAATAAGGAATAGCTAAATACCAAGCCCTATGCCTAATATCCAATGGGCATTGCAGCAGGTTGTCTCGGTGGATATTTAGTGCAGAGGGACTGGGTGTGGAATGTGACTGGTGGCTAAAGGAAAGATACAGACCCTCATTTTTGACTTTGGGGGTCTATTCGGCAGATCACCAAAGCCAAACCCGTCACCGGGAGGGGGGTGAGTGTGTGTATGCGGTGTTGGGGGGAGGGGGAAAAAATGCGTGTATGCGGTGTTAGGGTGAGGGGGGTGACTTTCGGCCTCAAGTATGGTGGACGGCTGCCAGCAGTCATATTATGGGAGTCTGTAGACCACCAGAACTGGTGGTCTAGTTGCGGATTTGGCTTTGGCGTTCTGCTGAATAGACTGCCAAAGTCAAAATGAGGGCCACAGTGTTTACTGCATTAAAGAAATGGTTCACAACTAGAATCCATGCAAACATAATGCATCCCCAATCAATTGCTAATGACACTGTATGATGACAGCACAAATGAATATCAGTGTCATCACTGGTGGCATCACACATGGCAAAACCAAAGGAATAATTTATTAAATCACAGTAGCTCCAAACAATGCTAACTATCTGATTATGATTCCAACATGAAAAATAGGTTTTAACCTGTACATTATGATTTATTCTAAAAACGGTTCTAATTAACATGCACATTTGTAAACGTTTTTCAAGACATACAATTATTCAAACTAACAAACAGCATATATGTATTATGAAATGTTGACTGTACAGCTCTATGGATTGCCTATTTCTGCCTCAATTCGTGTGTATTTCTGTTTAACTGGATAAGCCATTCATCACAGATTCAACCACACTCATGTAATTACTGTGGCCTGGCATAAGCCGGGACTTCTAATATGTACACTGGGATATTTCTGATTGGAAGTGTACACAGTGAAAGTGTTACCAGTGCATGTGGGCAGTGGCTCCTTCAAAACATGGACTTGCTTCTAACAGACCAGGAGAGCAAAATCCACATGCCGTGATGTGCCTTCGTTGACATCTATCTTAGACTTACCAGCATGGGCTACACACACAGAGAGCCTACTGGCAAAGGGTTAATTTATTGTGTAAACAGTAATTCACATATATTTTTTAATGTTTTGGGTTCTAGCATCTGTTTAAACCATTTTAGGGGGTTTAAGGCATTATAATGTAAAACTCTTGCATACAAATTTGTTTTTGAGAGGGTTCGTGTTATAGGTCTATTTTTTACATGTTGGTAGACACATGTAGATGCTAATTAACCTTTATAGGCTCCCCGTGGTTGATGTGGTACTAGCAAGAATTTTCTATGTAAGAGATCTTGTTCTCATGCAGACTATCTGAAAGACTACTTGATCCAAGCCAAGTGGAAGGTCGACTGATTCATTTTTTACGAACCTGAGTTTGATCTTACATTTTTTTAAGCAGTACATCCTTTTTTATCGTTTGATTTGTTACTCTGGCATCTCACATGGACGTCATTTAGGGGTCGCCAGGGGTCACAGCAACGACCCACAGCTCGCCCCTTGCGGGCAGCTCGTCTTTTATAAACGTTGCTTGGGGCTCAACTTCCTTGGTTTCGATCATTTTTAAATACACTAACAGTGAGTAATGATATATATCATTCAGAATTAGTGTCATAAAAATGGAATACAGTTAGTTCGAACATGACCCTCCTTGGTACCTGAGGTAGGTAAAAACTTTTAAATGACTGCAGTGTGCATGCTTGAGGGTGAGTGTGCTTATGTAAAAGAGAGTGTGTGCTTGAGTGAATGTGTGTTTGTAACCATGTGTGTGTGAGTGAAAGTAAAGATGGAATGGCATGTGATGTCACTTCCGCTACCCCTGGCGTTTTGGTGAATTGACGTTCATGGCATCTCAGAGTGTAAATCTTGAACTCTGCTCATGGCACTCGATGGTGAGACGAAAACAGTTTAAGGTGACTGACTGGCTCTACGGATCCTTCCGGGTGAGTTTTTGGAGGTCCGGTGAAGGCAAATATAGATGTCTATAAATGTTGCCTCCACATTGCCTTCTGTATACTTTCTTACAGCGATAATAAGTTAGTTGGTCAGCGTCATTATTATTGTGATAAACAGCCAATGGTTTAGGCACAGCATGCTCATCAGTCAGCATGACCGTCTCTTTTATAATACTTATTTGCTTTAGTTAGGCAGTGTAGGCCTTTGTGCATTCACCCAGTATAGAAAATGATTTTATGTTATTATTCTTATTTGTCGAAAGCGGGTATTTTATCATCAGTATTGTTTGCAATATATTATTCTTAAATTGTTGGGAGCTGGGGTAAGGCAATACCTGGTTGTGAAGGGAGGGCACTATTGGTTTAATACTTTTCTTGCAATAAGCAGTGGATTTTTCAGAAACAATATTTTTTTATTTTTAAGAACTATTTATATCTTTATATCGTCATATAAATTGAAAGCCTGTAAAAGGGCTCTAGCTATATAGCTAATAAAGGTTTTAATTTTCCAACTGGAGAGGGGTCTTCGTGTCAACATTTATAATTGCACCTAAATTATAGATTAGATTTTAGGAACAATAAAGGACCAAATACTGAGACACACAAGAAGACACTTAATGGCCGTTTTGTAATTCACCGCTTTCTATCTTAAATGTACATCACACATTTTACATCTTGAAACAAACATTGTACTTAACACACACACACTGAACTACTGAAAGCAACAACTGTGAAAACCTTCTTAAAAAGCCACTGCAAAAGTATAAGTATTTCTGAAACGCTATTATATAGTGAGGCACTCCTCTGGTTACCCATATAACAGCAAATTGTCTTAAGCCATTTACACAGAATCCATGTAACACGAGGCACCAACCATCTGCACACTTTTTTATCTACAGCATTTGAAATCAAGCCCACAGGATTTTCTTTACAAATAAAATCTCAATTTCCAAATGCACACATTTGTGGATAACAGATCAGCATTTTCTACGTAAAAAACAGGAAACCTGGAAATCCAACCAATTAAGACATCAAACTACTACATAAAAAATAAGAGACTCAAACCATTTTCTGGCAAGTGTTGAGTTACCATGTACACGTCAGTCCACCCCAGACACTAGCACGCTTGAAGTGTTGTGATTGTCAATATAAATAAGGGCCATGGTGTGCTCCCTCTTGATCACTTTCGTTTTACACATCTGTGGCCTATCAAATAATCTCGATGCTCGTAGTCTGAAAGCACATGAACATGAATTCCTGTAACCTAGAATGGTCTCAAAAGAAGTCAGTGCATATCCTTTTCACTATGTCACATACAGGACGATAACATGAATATGTATATTAAATATCAAATGTCATACTGCACCGAAAGGACACAACATGATGTTTTTGTTCCTTCTAACATTCCATTTCAATTTACATTATATGCCTCCTTGATAACTACATCTTCATTCCAATTAAGTTAAATGTTTTACCATGAGCTGCTAAGAAGCTGCTACATGGCCTCTTTGCAATACCAATTGCACAATTTGCCACACTTAAATGCACTGCAGCCACTTCATGGCCTATCTACTGGGTAAATGTAGTGGAATTTAGTGGGTGGACAAAAGAGAGAACCTGCGGGCTCTGTGAGCATCTATGCTCCTCCATTGCATAAAATGGAAGTATAAATATCCACAGACAGATAGTCGTAGCTGAACAGTATGTCTACTGCAGTGAAAGGACGTAGAAACACATTTAATAAATCAGTCGAAGTTAGAACATATTGTTATGTATGTATGTACAAAAAACTATGTTTTTTTACTTTGAGTCTCTGAAATGTGTAATAATATTTGTAGGAAAGTCCAATTAAATTAATTTTAAATAGCAATACATTTGGGGCAAGTTCCACATACTTTGTTTTTCTTTCATGTAACTTATGAGTACAATTTGACACTTTTATATTATTCCTAAATATATGCACCAGAAATCACTCGTATTGTATTTTTAATATCCATTGACTTTTAATAGTACATTGAAATAATATGCCTGTTCCGTTCCTTTTTAGTTATGTGGAAGAATGTTTTCCCACTTTAAAAATATGATTTTTTAAAATCTTTTTTTCACTTCTTTTACATTTCAATTAATTGGATACATTTCTTATTTTTCATTTATACCAGAGAAAAAATGTATCAAAAATTAACTCTATTAAATCGTGCTCCTAAGTGATTTTATTTATAACAATATCTTAGACTTATGTCTTCAAAACAAACACTCCTTTTTATAGCTGTGAGTGATGGTTTTATTTAGAATAATACACATGAGTAGTCACGAAAATGTATTTTCATAAATAAGTTCCACTATCCTAGAAAACATATGTTCCAGAATCTATATCAGTTTTAGTATTTTCAAAAGTTGTCATTCCTCATCTGAAATCTTGTCTTGGGATTCTACATTGGACATGTGGAGGGACGTAGGGGGAGGGGTTAGGTACATGGCCTGGTGTATCTCCACTTAAACAAAGCCTTATCATGGTGGCATATAGAACAGTTTTGGTGCTGGTGGTGCTTGGTGGGATAATGTTTTTGGGCATCCTCCAGTGTTTCCTTCTCCACACATTCCCTCACCATCAACCTTCAACTGTGCCCCTCATCTCTCCATAGCCTCTCTCTCACATGCATTAAATTTGTTTTATAGCGCTCCTCGCCCCAGTGTATGCTGTCAAGGCACTTTACATCACACGCACATTATACAGAGACAATAAATCATACGTTTGAAAGACAGTCAATAGGAAATGTTACATAAGACAATGATGTTACAAGGTGTAGGAATCATGTGTCATCCATACTAGTAGGCAGTATACTTTAAGAGTGTTTGGTCTGGAAAAGCATAAACTCTGGATTTAAAACATACCCCAGTGGTTCAGGTTGGCTTTACTAATAAGAATGTATTTTTACCCACACAAACCATTTTTAGCACCATTAGGATAATGAAACACTGGGGAACAATATAACATTCTAACCTATACCAGGTAGTTTGCAAGCAGCTCTTTGGTGACAGTTCAGATGTCACTGTGCTATACTGGACTGTAACTTATGAAATGCACGTAATAAAGCTCTGTGACAAAAGCAGTAACCAACTGAGCTATCCATATATACTATTCTGTGATATGCATGGCTGGCATATTAACTCTCTGTGCTACATTATGATAAGTCAGAACCTGCCAATAGATAAAACTCCATCTCGCTCCAGCAGGTACAATAATCACTATTAACATTTTGATTGTTGCTGAAAATGTCTGGACACACAAGGGACTCTGCAGCAGGAGCTTTTAAACCCAGAAGTTATTTCTAAATACAGCCCCCGCCCCGAGCTCAGGGGCGGCTGCACCAGTTGCATCGCCTGAAGTTTGCCCTGTGGCACAATAACAGCCTTCTTGAATTTTCACCTATCATAACTCTGATTAACTAATTGACACTAATTGATGTTAATTGAGAACAAGTATTCACCCTGATCCCTGTGTGTGACAGGTTCAGTGGACATGCACTGATATGAATTTAAGACCTAAATGTTACAGACATTCAGATTATCTTTACCTTTTAGACCGCTATCTACATCTTACACACACTTTACACCTTTTCTTGCTCTCCAAAAATGTCTGCCTTGCTTCAAGTTTTCTTCCTCCTTTTTATCCATCATTTGCTGACTCCTGCATTACACTCTTTTCTCCCCGCCACCCACTCTTCACTGCCTTTCTTTACTTTTTCACTTCTGTTCCCTCTTTCTCTGAAATTACTTTCCTATCTAGATGAAAGCAGCATGGCACACTGAGCTGAAAGCACACCGCTAACAAATGTGGTGTTTTTGAGGTCATGTGTTGGAATCCCAGCAAAGCAGGCTCGGCCTTCTACCTTTCCAAGGTAGCTACAATGAAGCCCATAAGTTAGTTAATAGTAATGTTTGTAACTTAACATAATTACAAACTCTTTAGCACTACATAAAAGCAGGCCATTAGTAAGATTTTGCCGCCGTTCTGTGTACCTCACTGTTTCTTTCTTTTCTATGTCCTTCCACTTTCGTTCTTTATGTCCGTCTCTGTCTTCTGCCACTCTTTTTCTGGCAATCTGACTTTCTCTCTTTTCTCCATGTTTTGTTTTTCCGCGTAACTCACTCTTAGTAACCCTTTCTTTGTCTGCCAGACTGAAAAAAATCTTCTCTCGCAAACGTTCATTCATCCTCTTTCTCCTCTCCTTTTCTCCCCCGACATTTCCCACTTTTTCCCTCCCCGTTACCCGGCCGCTCTCTATTTGCTTACATTCAGGCCTATTCGTAGTAGGCTCATAAGAGCGAAACAAGAGCAGTCCTCTCGGACCATGCATTCCTATTCTAATTACATCTTTGACAACTTTCCTGCTTACTCGCAATATTAGTACGATTCTCTCGTAAAATTCTTGACCGTTGCCTTTGTTTGGCCGGGGAGCCCTACCAAGGAGACGACTTCTGTCCAGCTTTCACACTGGGGGAAAGTTGGAGGGACAGTGTGACATGTGCGGCTCAATGTTTTGACTTACGAAACAAACACGGAAAAAATGCAATGGTTGAACGAGTAAAGCTGTTAGCACTCGTTGTTCACACCACATCTTACACCGAAGGTTAACAGCAGCATGAACAATTACTCTGTGTTAACCTGAATGCACGATACTGCATTAATGATTACCAGATGGCTTTGGGAAAGCTGCGCCCCTCGCAAAGCCACTGCAGCGGGCACAGTGAAAAGGATCGCTTCCTCTCACGTTATTCCGCTGGCGCAAAGTGCGTAGTAAGAACGAGTGTGTACGGTACAGGGAACACCCATAAAATCCACACACACACTCCAAAAGAGTAGCCCAGCTTCATCAGTACTACAAGATCAAACAGTTACAAAGTATTGTTGGCCAGAATTAAAGTAGGGTTCACAGACCACGCCCCAGCTGCAAGCGAGGCGCACGTGACGTCAGCGGGTGCAGGAGGTGCACGAAGGATGTCCACGAGGGGGAAAGGGCGCCCTGCCTTACCTGATGGCCCAGAGGAAAGGTCTCCCTTCTGCGCTTCATCCGGCGCGAAGCCCACCAGCTCATGGCTCCCAAGGTGCTCCCAGGGCTCCCCCTGCGGCGCCTCGAACAGGCGGCAAACAGCCTTACTTCTGCCCCCTTTCACACATTGTGTGGAGGTGGAAAGCCGCCCGGCGCGCGCAGGTCCTGCAAGCTGCACAGTGCGGCGCTCACTGGCGCGCTCAAGGTCTGCCTTCTTTCTGTGGTGTTCTGTGCGTAAGAGTTTCACGAACGCGGGCAGCACAAAGGAGCAGGGAGGGATGGGAAGAGAGAAAGGCCCAAGTCCAGCGTGAATTACCTCGGAGCACCAAGTAGGTGCACAGCGCAGGAAACACTTCATCTGAAAATACCTGTTGCTTAGGAACCGGAGGATACATTGAGGTACGTTAGCCACGTATACAGGAGGACCTATTTTAAACTGAATTTAACACAACAATGGACTTTTGTTTCTGCACTTGAACAGCATCTTGTGACATGAGAAAGGGCATATTGATGGGTCAGCTGGCTAAGAACACTCCGCACCCACCTTCATGGACCAACATATGGTTCGAGGCCAGCCCAGCGGTTTTACTAATGATCTGGACCCTACGACACCTATTCGTTCGTTCATTCATACTTCTGCATTTACATTTGTTGTAACCTCCCCGATGGGCAACGCAGACTTAGGTTTGTTTTCAAATATATTTAAAGAAGATTGCTGTCTATGTTCACAGCAAGGACTTTATGTGAATGTATGACCTATGGGAAGTTCAGACTAAAACGTCTAAGTTGACTGCAAGGTTTGATTTCGTTTATAATAAACGTACGTGTAGTTTTGCTTGAGAACCAGTAATCTCAGAGACCAAGGCCAGAGGAATCGCACACCGAAAGAGTTAAAATGTACACGGAAATGCAAACAAGTGAGGTCAGCACAGCCACATAAAAATGACATGTATTGATGAAATGGTTGCTAAGGAACCTGAGATATGCTGCAACACCAGAAGCTGATAGAAAAGGCTTTGCTTTTACAGAGGTTTCAAGTGTGCCCCAGTGATAAATTTGCAGTGTGCTGAAGTTAAATGTAGAAATCTACTTTACAGTCACCAATGGAAAGGATGTGACAACCACTCGTGAAAAGGAAAGATTAGGAGGAAATATGGCACAGCCGTTAGGACTTTTGTCTTTCACAATGTTTGGGAACTCGGTGTGCTCCGGGCAAAAAGTTCTGTATGCTAGTATCGACCAAAGGGTGCAGATTAGAAGCTAATTCTGTACAAGCCATCAAAGATTTTGGCCTGTCCGACTTTATGAAGGAATTGATGACAAGGAAAGGAAATGTAACATGACGATTCCCAGCCCTTATTAAAACGATACTAAGGTGGTGCAGTGAGGAAGTAGTCCCTAGATCTAACAATACCATAAATTGTGTGGATGAACATATTAATGCATCCCAAATTAGGGCTAACATATGAGTACATGCCAGGAGGACACCTCACTACTCTTCCTGGACTGACCTCTTAGAAATCATCATTTCACACATGACTGTCCAAAGAGTCACATTGGACTAAATCAAATCTACAAGTCAGAGAAGACTTTAAGTTGGCAAATGAAAACACAACACAGGAAACAAGGTGTCATGCCAAAACAGTAAAAGGAGGGCTAATATGGTGGGAGATTTTTTTAGGTGGTCCTGTGCAAAATATCCCCATATAATTCACAAAAAATGGATGCACAGTTCCACAATGAAGGTAATTAGTCTCTATCCAATCTGGGAGAAATCAATAGGTTCCTGTGAGTGTTCAAGATTGGGAACAAGAGCCCTCACTCACCATTTGGTGACATGCTTCATCATCGTGCTTTGCTATGTAGCATGCACTACTGTGGCAAGCCTATTGTGAAATTGGTTATTTTCGGAACTGGAAGGCCTACAATCTCAAAACTGATTCAAAGCAACAAGGGTATAATCTCCACTTAAATTCATTATACTAACCTTTGTTTTATACATATTTGCAGTGAACTTCCTGAAACCTTGACTGGATTTTAATTTCCAGTGACTCTTCCAGTATACAGAGGTTCCTAATTGCAGAGGCCATTTGATATATAGCACCCAAACCCCTTCGCTGTGAACATACCAGAGCTATTTTAGATGACTTACAAAGTTTGGGAGAGTAGGATAACCTTTCTCTTCCTGACAGTTGGTAACAGAGACTTAACAATACTTTCCAAAGTTTTCAGAGAGGAGTCTCTGCCACCCTGAAAAAATGTATTTATCATTGGCTTGAAAACAGGCATTAAAATGTGGAATTTAACTCATCCATGCAGATTATTAAAGTTTGCGCTTGTTTTTGCAAACCAGTTACCTGAAGACATTCACGGAAGGTAGAAAGGCATTCTCTGTAAAAATAGTTCTCAGTTGCAGGAAATTATTCAGTAGGTCATTGGAAGTGTTATAGTAGAGTGTGGATGACTCTTCTTCTCTTTCAAACTGTTCTTTAAATATAAAGAGAACAGAGGACCCGACATCTAAAGCCACCTTCCCTAAACTGAGAAGCTTTGCCACATATACGATACATACAGGGCAGCTGTGAAAACCTACACATACTATGCATCACCCTCAGAAACATTCATGTCAGCCTGAAAGAATATTTCCTGAGACTCCACAGATGACAAACATTCACTGCCATACCGTATTGCTTCCAACAGCTAATTCCTCAAATTTTGGTCCTACAAGTCAATACCCTTCATCTCCCATTGAATGTTAGCTTTCTGAAAACAGCTGCAAAAAGCACCCATGCTTTTGAACATCTTTACAGAACAATAAATACAAATATTACCAACTGCAGTGTGAACTTGAGTTTCAATTGGGTTCTCAACAATTATATGGTTGCCCTCCTTCAACATGGTGAAACTCTGGGAGCCAATGTCTTCCCTCAAGTTCAATTATACAAGATTGTCTGTTCTTGTTCTCAAGCAATCTTGGTCATTGGTAGTGGCCAAGGAAGGGCTGGTCTTGTTCAACAATGAAGCATGCAGTGGAGAAAGAAAAATCTAGAGGTCAATCACTACAACGAAAGTCAGCTTCTGAATTGTCATTTTAAAATCCATAAGTTGCTTGAATATCAAGTTAATCACCATTATTGAAATAAAAGACTATAGGCAATTGGATCGTGCATTGGAGTGAGGCTCACAGTACACATCTGTTTATTTCTCCAAATGTTTTCTAGAGGGAAAATATTTGCAATTTAGAATATTTAAAAAAAAAAAAAAATCTATTTACATGATAGGAGGCTCAAAGTTGCATTTTGGTCTTAACACTGTGTTTATGTAAAACATGTATGCAGGTATAGTAAAGATCAGCTGTAAGTTCAGGGCTTTACATCTAAAGTGCATTCTGGTTCATTATGACAAAAATACATTTTGGAGTTCCTTGGACTTTTTTGAAAACAAAACAATTTAATGCTTGGAGCTTGAGTATGAATGCAATAGTAGAATATACTAAAGTAAAGACAAATTCATAATATATTTTCTGAATAGTAAACTAAGCTCATTTTTAAAATGCTGATTTCCAAGATAAATATAAGTCATCGACTGGTCTTGGAAGCCTGATTACAATATTTGTTATACATCCAAAAATATCAAGATGGAAGCTTAAATAATTTTAGTGATTTTTTTTTGTCCCCTTCAGTAGATCATAGGTAACAAAGTTTAAAACAGTTGAAGACTACTCTTAAAATGTTTCTAAGTTTCCAAAATTATAAGAGAATAATGACTGGTTATTTTAATATAAAAACTATTTTTTTCTGGGTCCGAAACATATATTCAGTGAATTATGTTTGATGTGTCAAATTACTAAACGTAAGTGAGAGGAATTAGTATTTTTTTTAACACAAATTTCATTTCAGATACGTTGAAGACAGTATCAAGCATGGAATTCCAATTTTGTTTTTACAGATTGGTCTTTTACAATATCAGCAATACTAAACTTAACATATGTATTCCTTTCTTTATTTCAAGATTGTGTTGATATGTATAGTTAACCCAGGTTGTTAAGTGACCCTTACCTGCAGTGCCTGAGTATGAACCTCTGACAGTGAGAATGTACCTCTTTAAAGATGTTAGTCTCAGCAGGTGGAATAGAACAGTGTAAAGAGCAATGCTGGTCAGCCAACAGGGAAGATCATTTGTTGAATTTGGAGGGTTCTCTTCCTAAATCCTTTCACAGTGATTCCCTCTTTCGCGCCTCAAACACAAAAGAAAAACGTGGACCTTGGAAAGATGTGCTGAATATTATCTTGCATTACTTCAATGTCCCTTGTTCAAAGAGGAATCTTATATTTAAGTGAAAATTGATTCCAAACAAGAGTTAGTTTATAGATAAAGTAAGATATAAATGGGAGTGCTACACTTTTTAAATTTAAGGTGTTGGTGGGTTCTTGAATCTAAGCAAGTGAAAGAGAAAGCAGTAACTTATTTTAGGAAACACAGACAAGATCCATTTCCATTCACATATTCTGCTACAAAAAAGGGTCATTTGCACCATCTAGACATGATAGCTGACAGGTCACTATGATTAAAACAAAATGAAGAATTTATCATATCCTCCACATGCCTTCTTACAAAATGGCAACTTTCTCTCCTTTTACCTTGATTTATTTATTTGTTAGAAGTGTCGCACCCTACTGCTCCCACTACTAATAGGAAATCCCAGGGCCAGCTGTAGCTCTAAAATAAGGGCCTGATTTACAACGTGGCAGATGGGTTACTCCATCGCAATGGTGACGGATATCCTGTCCGCTGAAATGGGATTTAGATTTCAGCAGAAAGGATATTCGTCACCGTTGTGATGAAGTAACCCGTCCACCAAGTTCTAAATCAGGCCCTAACTCTTTTCTGCCAGGAGAGCACCATCATCAAATCCTGTTTCATTTACCTTCAGGAGCTAGGTCACGTTTTACCATTTCCGCTGCACCACCAATGACTACCGTACACTCAACAGCCAAGCACATTTCAGTTGGATTGTGTCAAAAAACCCTTAATGACAATATTTCCTAAACCATCAATATGAATGTATTCAGCTGATGTATTTAGTTAAAGTGGAGTTAAAAGTAAAGCCCCCTTTACTGGTATATTATATTAGTTACATAACGTTACATCACTTTTACCCAGCATATTAGACCTGCTCCAGTTGCTCAATAACAGAATATACACCTTGGACAAATGCAGTAATGGGTCATAGATACCTGCTGCTGAGACCAAAGGCAGTCAAAATATGAAGAAGTATAAGAATTAAGAGCAGCTATGGTTTGCAAAAGACTGAGGCCCTTATTACAGCTTTGGCGGTCTTTTTGGGAGACAGCAGAAGCCGCTGCAGCCAACAGACTGCCAGTGCTGGCTGTCTGTTGATCGCCGTATTAGGAGTCATTGGAGGACTTCCGCCCATTTATGGGCTTAAGTCCGACTCCGAAGAGGTGGTTGCATCGCCAGCACTGCCAAGGCAGCAACACTCCGCCCGCCATATTACGAGCTGTAATACAGCTTGGCGGAGTCTTGTTGGCGTGGTGGTGCAAAACCGCCAGGACCCATCCCCTCCCGGACGACCTCCTCAACGGAGAAGGTAAGTGGTCATTCAAAGAGGGGGAGGAGGGAGCGTTAGGTGCATGTGTGTCATGTATGTGTGCGAAAGTGGGTACATGTGTGCAAGGCTGCGAGTGAGTCGAGGTGCATGTATGCAAGTGTGCTTATACGGAGGGGGAGTGTGTGAATGTATGTGTGTGTGTGGAGGGGGTGAGATGTGAATGATTGTGGACGGGGGAAGTGGGGAGGGTGTCTGTGGGTATGTGTGCATGTGTTTGTGTGAGTGAACGAGGAGAGCGGGTGAGTGTATAAGTGCGGGGGGAGGACAGTGTGAATGTTTGCTGAGGGGGGTGCGTATGTGTGAGTGGGGGTGTGTGTATGTCTGTGAGTGCGGGTGTGGGTGTTTGAATGGATGTGTATGGTGGAGGGTGTTTGTAAGTGTGTGGAGGGGTCGGGGTTTGTAAGTGTGTGGACGGGTGGGGGTGCATGGAAGTGTGGGGACGTGTGTATGTGTGCCGGCAACAGGAATGGGGATTCTGTCACCGGGTGCGTTACCGCCAGGGTTTTCCTGGTGGGGTGACCGCCACGGAAAGTCTGGCGGCCTGCAGCCTTGTATCCAGCCGGGAGGCTGAGGCCTGCCGCCGGGCTGGAGGTGCTCACTGCCAGCCGCGTCGGTGCGCCCGCCTGGCGGGCCAGGCTGCGTTGTGGAGGTTTGGCTTCTGCCAAACCCCACAACTTGTGATGTGGCGGTCTTTACCGCCGGGTCCGCGGAGGTAAGACCGCATCATAATGAGGGCCTGAATGTTAAACCATACAGCTTGGGTAAAGTTGCAAAGATTTGTATTCGAGAAGGATACATAATTCTCACTAAAACTACAGAAAACAATTATATGAAAACTATGTGATATGCCACAAGTTTGGCACAAGAGGTGCTTCTGCAAATCACTACTTTCGCAAGAATTTTTTATGGAAGTTTTCTTGTTGCGAGAAACTGACCAAGGTATACACTCACATATAAAATGCTCAAAAGTTCCCTGCTAGACTTGAGTTCAGACAAGTTACAAGAAAAAGCTAAGCACTAAATGCACTTGCATACAACATGCTTTTAAATTACTGGTGCTGGGTAGAAAGGCATTTAAATAGTAGAAACTCTGCAAGGTATGGAAAGGTGAATAATCAGAATAAAAAAGTTACTTACTTCAGTAATGCTTTTTCTGATAGAGACTCTATCTAGCCGCAGATTCCTCACCTTTTAAATATCCCCCAGGCATCAGACTGGATCTGGAAGATTTTTCAGCACTAGATCGGCACACCGATATGCGGCACCATGTAACTTCACATCAACACTGTTCAGTTCTGGATATGACATGTGAGCTTATATAGGCGCAACCCAATGCGTGCCGACTTCAGTTTCATTTAAGGTTGTATGCTCCCCAGATGCAGAGCCCCAAGAATGATACTGATTGAAAGCAGTGTGCAAATTCCTAGACTTGGGATCCTATTAACATGTTGAAGGATAGAAGGGTCTGTGAGGAATATGGAGCTAGACAGAGTCTCTACCAGAGAGAGCATTACTGAAGGTAAGTAGCCCGTTCTTCTGATAGAGACGTCTAGCTGAAGATTCCTCAAGTTTTGAATAGATACCAAAGCAGTGCCTAATATGAGGTGGTTCTGTGAGTGGACTCAAACCAGTAAGTCCTGCAGGACCAAGAGGGCAAAATGCCCCTCCCGGTGAACCTGACTGTCCAGACATAATGCTTCATGAGTGTATGGAGACAGACCCACCTAGCTGCCTGGCAGATTTCTAATACACTGGATCCATGTCCCAACCAGTGGTAGCATCTTTGTTCCTGGTGGAATTAGCATGCAGTCCTGCTGGAGGCTGATTAGTAGCCATCATGTGGCAGATCTTTATGCAGTGCATGATCCATCAGGAGATGGTTCTTTTCTGCTTGGCCTTGCCTTTTTTGGTCCAGCAAACCCCACAAAGAGCTGATCGTTCTTGGTACGATCAATGTAAAATCTCAGCGCTCTCTAGGGAACCAAGCAGGCCGCGTCCACAGAACAGTTTATTTAGGAAGAAGGAGGTGTATGGTGGATTAACACAAACAGCCTGAAGCTCACTAACAAGCTGTGCCTAGGAGATGAAAATGAGGAATACAGCCTTGATAGTAAGAAGCTTTAGAGGACATCTGTGAAGCTGCACAAGCAGAATGCACATCAGATAATTCAAGACCACATTAAGGTCCTACTGAGATATTATAAAAAGGGGAGGGGTTTTGTCTTGTAGCCCTTTGACAAATTGCATCACAGCCAGTGAGTTAAACAACAAAGGTGGATCTGGCAACAATTAGAATGCCAAAAGGGCCTAGTGATAAACCTTAACTGTGCCCAAAGCCAAACCTTGCTGGGCAAGAGAAAGAACAAATAACAGAACATCAGATAACTTGGCTTATAGGGCATCAATCTGGCAGGTGCCACACAGTTTTTGTTGAGGGACATCTGGCTGCCAAGGTGGTATCAACCCCTCCAGAGGAAAGGCTGAAGGTGTTTAATTGTCGCTGCCCAATCTCCACGCATAAAGATGGAGATTGTGAAGGCCTGGATGCAGAACACTGCTCTGGTGCTTCAACATTAGGTCTCCCAAAGGAACAGCCTATTTGGCAGACATATTTTCAGATCTCCATACGCACAATGCAGAATCCAGAGTAAATAGGATGAATTGGGCTTGTACAGTCCTAATCTTCTGAGAACTCATGGCAGGAGTGGAACTGGTGGAAAGACACACAGGAGTCCTGAGTTCCACTTGTGGCAAGAACAAGTCAATGAGAGAGAGACGCCTTGTAAACTCCAATGCGCAGAAGTGCGAACATTGAATATTAGCATTGGTGGCAAGCAAATTGAGCCCAGGTTCTCCCCATTCGCAGAAGAGACCTTCTGCCCCCTCCTGGTATAACTGCCATTTGTGACCTGCTGGATGTTGACGAATGAGCTCACCTGCCCTGGCATTCAAAGATCCTGCCAGGTGGTTCATGACCAGGTAAATTAATTTGGAGTCGAGCCATTTCCAGAGGCACAAGGCCTCCTGGCACAGAGTCTATAAACCCACACTGCCATGATTGCTGCATAATCACAGGACAGTGGTGTTGTCTGTGAGCACCTGTACCAGGATTCCTTTGTTGGACGGAAGGAAAGCTTCCAACGCCAGGAGGATGGCCCTCAGCTCCAAAAGGTTGATGTGGAGACCAAAGACCTCGGATCTCCACCTCTCTTAGATGGCTGCCCCAACTCAGAATCAATGCATTGGTCACCATTGTCAGCTCTGGGTGGGGAAGGGATAGGGGGTCTGCCGCTGACCCAATCGTGGTCCTGGAACCACCATTGAAAATTTTATGGAGTTTCCTCCAAAATCTGAGCGTAGCCAGGGAGGTCCTCTTGATGTTAGGCTCACTGGGTTTTCAGATTCCACTGCACAACCCACATGCACCAACTGGAATGCAAGAGGCCATCATTCCCAGTAGCCTCAGAGTCAACCTGGACAATTCCTGGACTGAAGCTGAAAGATTGGGGTCATAGACTGAATGTTCTGGACTCTGTTCCCTGGGGAAAAGGCATAAAACCAAACAGTGTCCAGAATGGCTTCGGTGAAGGGGAGCATCTGAGAAGGAGTCAAGTGTGACTTTTGCACATTGACAGTGAACCTCAAAGGTGACAGGAGGTTTGCCATATTCTTGAGGTGGTTGACGACCACCTGGGGCAAGCCCGCCTTTAACAACTAGTCCTCAAGGTAGGAGAAGACTGGCACCCTTGGCCTCCAAAGGTGTGCTGCCACCACAGTCATCACTTTTGTGATGACCTGAGGGGCACTGGTGGGACCAGAGGGATGCACAGAGAACTGAAAATGCTGCTGTTCTACCACAAACCACTGGTAGCGCTGATGGGTTGTCATAACAGGTATATGGAAATAGGCATCCTGCAGGTCCAACGCCACTGTCAAGTCTTCACGGTTGAGGTAGACAAGACCTAGACTAGGGTGAGCATTTTTTATTTCACATTGAGGCACTGAGAGGGTGCAGGTCTAAAGTTGGACAAAGGCCTCCTTCCCTCTTGGGCACCAAAAAGTAGCAGGGATAACAACCAGGTCCTACTTCTGGCACTGGCACCCTTTCGATAGCCCTTTTGGACAAAAGGATATGCACTTCTTGCCACAAAATGGAGGGATGGTCTACAGTCAGGCGATGGGAGGGACGGCAGAAGTAAGGCGGGGAAGAGTGGGAATGGAGGAAAGGGTGCATCCTTTGCAGATGATCTGCAGAACCCACCTGTCAGAGTTGATGGCCTGCCGACTCAGGAAGAATCCATGGATTCTGGCACCTACAGGTGACTGTGCTTTTGGAAGGATACGCTAAACACACTGGGCAGCAAGGCTGGACTAGCTGTAACAGGCATCAGAAGTTTACCCAGTAGGCTGGAATGGTGAGGGGCAGCTTTTGTTACTGGGGGCCCGTTTTGTAACAGTGCAGCAGTTTTAAAGGCACTGCAGAGTTCCTTGAAATCCAACAGTTTTCAGGCAACAATAAAAGTGCCAAGATAAGTCTGGTGACTAGTGTACCTGCAGAAGAGAGATATGAGTTTTGTTTAGGGGCACTTTTGACTCATCTAAGGTTGCACAGAGGAGTAATATGCCTGCTGCAAAGAAAGTGTACTATGCAGATTGCAAAACAGTATTGTTTGTGCATGGATCAGTGGGCTACTGCGTTTGTCACAGAGATCCCTTTAGTACTGTGCAGTTTAAGTTACTATCCTAATCTAGCATAGTGAGCTATGACTTGCCATCAAAGAGCTGCATGCCAACTGCACGGTACAGGTTAGAAAGCTATATTTTATACCAGTCTCTGATTATCCTAATCTTGCTAAGCAGGATTTGTTTGGGTAGAAATAATGTATTAGTATAGTCAACCCTAACTACTGTGTTACGTTCTGAATCCTATGTTTATGCATTCCCAGACCAAGCACTCTTAAAAATGCCTACCAGCATGATTGCCATGTGAATTCTGTACTCTGCAGTCCTCTTTGTGTTATGTAACATTTTCTATTCACTGATTTGCACACGTATGATTCATTGTTTCTGTATGTGTGTGTGATGTAAAGTGCTCCAACACCCTATGATGGTAAGAGGTGCTATAAAACAAATTAAATACATGTGAGAGAGGGGCTATGGAGAGATGAGAGGCCCTGTTAAAGGGTGACAGCGAGGGACTCATGAAGAGCCCTAATTAAGATTGCAGTATCCTGGTGACCTGTAAGTTCTATGCTTTAAAAACGAATACAATTGAACATATAATGAAAAATTTGCAGTAGAAAGCACTGTTTTTGACATTTTTGTTCAGAAACTTTCTTGGAGGGGAACACCCCCCACCAAAGCCTCACTGTAGTGGTCAGACTTGCTCACTATGGACCCTATGGGAGCTGGTCTGACAATTTATCAGGGCTACTTTGGGTTTCCAGTCCAGTCCTGCTTGGCAGGTGGGGCTGCAGGGGAAGCAGTGGACTGTGAGACCCACTGAACCTGAGTGCGAGAGTGGTGGGCATCTTGGCTGCAACTGAAAAACTTCTGGATCCTCTGTGGTGGCTGGAAAGGCAGGTTGTATGGGGCACCTCGCCCAAAGCTGTGAAAGAAAAGGTGTTGGTGCGGTGGAGCTGGGAGGCACTGGCAGCGAGCCATAGCCCAAGTCTGCTTTAATGACTCAAGAGCAGATTAAACCTTGCCCCTGAATAGGTGAGTCCCATTAAGTGGCACGTCCATCAGGCAGGACTAGACGTTGCTAGATCAGGGAAGTGCAGCCACACATGATGGCAAATGGCAGTACTGGTGCCAATAGACCATCTGATGGAACCAATGTTATCTGAACCACAATGAACTGTGAACTCCTCTGTATCAGGACCATCTTGAATCACCTAAAACAGAATAGGACAAAATCGTCAGGGACAGCAGGGAGGACTTGTGGTACCAAGACCCAAAGAGCATGGGAATTAGGACAGAACAACCAGCCGGGGTTAACAGAATAGAGGGCCAGGTTGGTGAAAGAGAAGTCACGTTTTTCAGAACATCTCCACTCTCTTAAATTCCCTGTCAGGGGGAGTGGACAGAAATGTATTCAGGTTTGAACGACTTATGGAGGCCTGCATCACAAGGCTGTTGGTGATGTGTGCTGGGAAAGGAAAGTCAGGTCACCAGAAGCAGAGCAATGGCGCCTGGCAACCTGATAACTGACTGGCGGACTGGAACATGGTTTGGCCTAAGCACCTAATAAGGTGCCAGTCAGCACTTCATTAAATCGCAGGAGAGGATATGAGAATGTCTCCCCGGGGTTGGAGAACTTTGATTAAAATGTTGGTCTTGACCTCTAGGGTAGGAAGTTGTAGGTCGAGAACTTTAGCCACCCTATGCATCATCATGGGTAGGACATGGATTCTTCTGTGACTGGCTGGGGAGTGTGGGCTGTCAGTGCTGTTTCTGGAGAGGTATTGAGGCCACTAGCCTCTTGCAAGCCTTCATACCAATGGTCTTCATGACAGGGCTCACCACTCTGGTCATAATCACTATCTGCTTCAGTTCCAAAAAGGGAATGCAGAGAAGGTTGACAGCCTTGCAAATGCTCAAAGGCCAGAAGATGGGGTGGGGGTGTATCAGCTGTGTTCAGGTGCAACGTCGAACAAGGTTGGACCTGCGTCAGCATTGGAAAGAACAATCGGATCTGTCTCCTCAGGTGGTCAAGTCAGCATTAGCATCAATGTGCCTGGGGCCAGCGTGGGCCGTGGCAGCTGAAGTGGGTTCAAAGAGGGGCCAGAGGTAATATAGGTTTGGAGAGTGCAGCTGCTACCGAGGGCGAACATGCTGTATCCCAGGTGGAAGACCTCTGGGCTCCTTGGGGCCTAAAGTTGCGCCAGAGGGAGTTTACAGGGATCCAAATACCTGGAGCAGTGCTGCGCTGAGCTCTTCGATCTGGGGCAGCATGGCTGAAGGTCCCTCAGGTTGTGAACCAACCAGCTATGAAATTGGCTTCAAAGTCAACTGATTTCTGAGGCTAGATCGAAAAGCATTGTGCCACCCCGTGCCTTATCGGGTGAATGCAAGTGAAACGAGGGAGTGTAGCCCTGCTTGGACTTCTTATATTTTTTATGCTCACCTGAAGACTTGGGGCACAATGAAGAATAACCTCTAGAGCAGCTCTTTCGACTCCAGGAGCGGGTTCAAGAATGAACCTGGGAACCGATCGCGATTTTTGAATGGTCCTGATGAAGAGTTTTCTTCTTGTGCTTAGCGATGTAGAGTTTCCTCTCACATTCCCTGATGGCCTTTGGGTTCATCAACGCACAGTCTCCACAGGCCTTGGAGTCGTGGCTCAATCCCCAAGCAACACAGACACACCTGATGGGGATCCTTTGTTTGTAACAATCCCCTCAGTGATTGAAACCTGTTGTTTTAGGGGTGACATCCTTTGCATACAGAGAAATGTGAAAAAATCGAGGTAAGTCTCAGAGTGGCAAGGAGCTCTGGATCTGTGTCTGGTGGAGGGAAAAAAAAGGAACTGACATTAACGAGCAAGGGTGGTGCCTATAAAGACTCCCCACATAATTTCCAGAGCACAAAGGTGAGGATGCGATCCCCCATGGCGCCACCTCTCAGTACACCGAGGTACTGCTGAAAAATCTTCTGGATCCATTCTTAAACCTGGTTAACATTCAAAAGGTGGGGAATCTGTAGCTATAAATCTCTATCAGAATTCTGCTGTACCACATTTGCATAGTAAAAACTCTGCACAACTCTACTAATATAGTAATGTGAGCATAAATATTGGGTGTAACCCTGACAGTCATTCAGAATGAAATGAAACTCTATGACATGTTGCTGGTTGGAGCAGACAACCTTCTGCAATGATCTATAATGGCAGACAGACTCGAAAGGTGTTAATAAGCAATGTTGCATCAAACCTGAGTTAAGAACACTTCTGGGACTTAAAACAACAAACGTTATCAACACTTGACCGCATGAATAGGAAATCAAACGGACACAGATATATGAAAGCCTGAAATATATCTATGCCAATAACGTAAGTGTTGTTAAGAAATAATTGAATGGCATTCACTTCTAGAAAAATTGAAATATTAGTAATGTATATTCTTCATAATTGCCTGATCAGACAGTCCATATTGTATCTTTTATTTTTCATCGTGGCTTATAATTAGTGGGACGTTCTTATTCTCTAATCTGTCTTTAGGCTAGTCATCAATAACATGGATCTTACTGTCCTTACAAATCTTATGGGCAGAATAAGAGAGCTCTACAAGTAGACCAAACTTTTATTGGTCACAAAATATTAAATGATGAATTGCTTGAGCCTCACTTTCCTCCAAGACTTCTCTATATATTTAAAATTGAAGTCAGAGAGTCAGGGGATGGGAGACACGAGTTTCCATATTCCAGTTTCAATAGTTCATACTCTTTAGATACTAGACATGTTTGCTAATATTATTATTAATTTGTTCAGATTGAATTTTTGATTGAGTTAGTTCAAATGCCAAATCCATTCTAGAAGGACACGAACTCATGGCCAAGGAGCTGTAGGAAGCTGTGAACCCAGTCCACAGGCCCAGGCCGTGTTTATTCTACAGAGACAGCGATCACTCCCTCATAACACTGCAGACAGTGATGCACTTAATGTGGCCCCACTCAGTGTTTAAAATGATGGCATTCAGACCGAACAAATATGCAGTTAAAACTGTCAGCAATATTTAAGGACCTGCCTTCACGAGAATAATGGAATAAGTCACATGTAAACAGGTTTAGGTCTGTATTCCTACCCCATCATTCTATGACTGCTTGACTTTCCACTGCTTGTCTTCCCCACACGTCTTTCCATTCATAAGCTTCACAGCCACTGCTGCCTCCTTTCGCATTTGTCGGAGTCGATTCATAGATTTTCTAATGGATGCTTGAAATCCCCGCAGCCACCTCTCAACATGTCCTCTAACCCCGATCTGTTTGTCCGTAAAGTTGTTTTATTTCTGCCATACACTCATGCACACTTGTGTGGCATAGTGGACATGCACGGTACAGATAATCCAACAGGTATTTTGTGTGAAGTGCGAGGAGCAGTTTACATACTTGACTTGGAAAACATTACTTAACTGTACTACCTATATGCTGTGCATGCTGTAGTGTTAGGTTTAGGATATTGCAACTTGTTTTCCTTTGTTTCAGTTTCTTGGTGTGCACTGAATAACTTATGATCACATCCTCTGAAACCCACAATGCATCAGGGCACAGACTCCACCTTAGAATGTATATATTTTTCACAGAGAGAACAGAGAATAATGATGCCTTAATTCGTGTATGCATCCTCCAAATGCAGTTTTCGAACTAGTACATCAAGGTGTGCAGTGCATGTCAGCCTGCTGTGTAACCCACAGATCCTGTCTCGGGCTCCTGCCCACACTCTAATTTCCATCGGTGCTACTATAAAGGACCAGTGTTTTCTCTGAAGGCAGGTTGCATCCGTAATCCTAGTGGTTAGGGACCTATTGATTCTCAATTTCTACCACCAATTCATGCAGCGACAGCTTGGACATTACTGCCTAATGGGCGGGGAAGGGATCTGAAAGCACATGCAGAAAATCCTGCTAATCCCTCAGAGTCCAAGAGTCAGTGCTACACACTGCCCTTTTGGGTCGTGTTACAAAAATAAACTAGGTATAATATTGACACAGCAATACAGTAGAGGCTGTTTATAGATTTTTTAGAAGTAAAAAAACAATCTTTTTCCAACGGTAAGCAGCATAAAGGGGAATTAAAAGATGTGACATGCTTGCATGGGCACACTGTTAAATCTGGCTCACTGAACAAGCTCAAAATAATTTCCATACATAATAAAATATTGCAGAGTGTAACATACCTTACTCTAAAACGAACTGCAACCTCTTGAAAAGACAGGATAATGAACAGAAAACAACAAGCGTACCTGGAGTATATTTCCAAATCCCACAAGCAATTCAATTTTTAATTATTTAATCAACATAAAGACAGTTTTAATCAAATTAGAGAAATAGTTTAATGCATATACGTGTCGAGCGAGTGCATATTTTTTTTAGCTTTCATCCTACCCCTACGCTGTGTGCTCTAAAAAGCACACAATTTTGTTGGGGACAGTGGAATATACATTATGGATTGGTCTAATTCCCAATGACCTAGGTGTGCTTGACTACAATGAAATCCTGCACCATATTTGGGAAAATATACCAATTATATAACATACAAGGTGAACATTCGAGTACAAATGGACAATGTGATGCGGCTATTTACTTGTATTGATGGGTATGATAGCGGTGAACCATCTGACGGACTGTATGGGTTGTATATGTTTGCAAGACTTCCTGATACTCGTGTTCATCAATGCATTAATCATGCACATCTTAGAGAGAATGGAAGAAAGAGCTGCACGCTGTTGAGTGACGTAGGTCCTGATGGTATAGGGGTTAGAAAGGTCCCATCATCACCTGGTTGTGTCTGGTAGTGACCCATAAAGAGACATAAGCTACCTACTCACCTCCCTTGGGAAGTGTAAATGTAACAAAGCTACGGACTGAGGTGCAATAGCTGATTCTCGCATGGAGGCTAAGGCACCTCTCTAATCGTCATATATCAGGGGCACCAAGCCCCTTACCTAGGACCCTCAAAAATTCTTGAAAGAACCAGGGACAGATATAGTTGTGGCAGTCTCTGCTCATTCTGTAGTTGCTTTTCTCCATATTACTTTAATATTTAGCTTGATGATAGCCAAATGTCTTATGGGTGTTTGTCTCTCCACGTAATTACTTTAATCAATGTTCCCCATATCCACTTTCTAGCTACATATTTATGCCTTTACTTGAATTTAGTGTGGAGACTGAACTTCCTTCTTTCTTTGACGGTTATTGTTTAGTGTGCGCACGGAGCCCTGGGCACACTTCTTCTAAAGTACCTTACTACTGACACAAAGCGAAAAAGTGAGCATCATACCCTTGCTGAAACCTATTTACGTTTGTGGGCCCTTCTGTTTGGGGCGATGTGGAAGCTCTGTCACTGCTTCAATCGAGGCTATTACCACCCACCCCCATTGCTTTACCTCCAGACTCTCTCCATAAACGACTGCCTGAAGTGCCTTCTGTAGGAGAGAGAGAAAGAGAGAGAGAGAAAAAGAGAGAGATAGTGTGTGTGTGTGTGTGTGTGTGTGTGTGTGTGCGTGTGTGTGCGTGCGCACATGCACCATTGTCAATGAATGCCCTATCAGGCAAATGGCACAGAACTTGGTTCAAAGACAACAACCATACTCCAAAATAAATGCATTTGTAATGTATCAATCCAAACCATTAGTGATAACGCATTAGTACTGACGTTAATAAACAATAGCAACAATGAAATGTTTGAAATAAATGAAAAAAAATAATTCTGTAATACTGTCCGAAAGCAGTAGCAACTTCTGCTCATTGTTATGAAAAAAGAAACAATAACATAATTACAAAGTTCAGAGCTTCATATATTTCAAGCGGGAAAACACTTGCTGTGTATCATGTTTGTTTCCAATAATTTCTTGACTCGTACTTGAGTCAACCTTGGAAATGATTTTAAGGTATCACTGATGATGTGATTGTTTTTTAGTTAAGGCTGGTTTTAGTTTGAGGCATATTTTCTCAGGTTAGGATAACTGCAGCTATGATTAAAATACACCATTCACTCGGATACCAAAGCAACAGATATGGTTATTCTGGGAAAGGCCTTATAAAACAGTCTGGTAACAGACTTATAAAAACACATTAGCACATTTGTTAGGAGCACATGGCGCTTCTCAAATGCGCAAATTCTTTTTTCTCTGCAGGTGAGACTGGCACTGTAATAAGGCAAGAAAAAGCAGCAGGCTTAGTGCATCACCTAGCGGTGGCACCAAATGACTAAAAAAGGTCATAAATTGTCAAAACTGAATTTTTCCTTGAGCACTCAAATTTCTTGCACCATTTAAGTCTGTCTGTTAGGCGAAGACACTAAGAGGCCTGGGTGAAGAGAGGAGAGTCGAGCTGGTAATCCAAGTGTTTGGGTAACTCTCCTAGGTTAGCCTTCCATAAACACCAAAGGAGTGAGTGTCCCTAGTGCATCAGAGACAATGAACACTATAGCAATATCTGCCCCTCTACCCATGTTGGTTTATCTCCACAGCCTTGAAAGGGACCAGCATGGAAACTACCATGATTTCACTTCTACTCCTAACTTAGTGATAGACATGAAATTCTACAGACATTCTAACTCTCATGTCTGCCTTCCTCAGCCACTTTTCCAAGTAAGGAAATACTTGGGACTCCTGGCATTCTGAGAGAAACCACAACTAGACTTTGGCGAAAGCTTGCAGAGCAGTCACAAACTGGTTGTGCTGGGACACCACCGTGAAGCAGAGAATGCCTGTGAGCATAAAGGATTGACATACAGAAATACACATCTTGGAGATCTAGGGACACCATCCAATTTTGGACATTGAGATCCAGAAGGCCCTGGCTCAGGAATAGCACCCTATAATTATCCTGACTAATGAAATGTTCAGTGACCTTAAATCCAAAATGGATCTGAGACCGCCGTCCTTTTTGGAAAGCAAGAAGTGGATAGAGTAGAATCCTTTGCCCTTTAATCTGAGAGCAATATTTCTATAGCAGCTTTTCTAGTGAGCGACGCCTTCTGCCTCTAATATCAAGCACACATTGTAGTATGCTTCCTTGCACAAGTTGGAGGGTCTGAGGACAACAGAAAGGGGAAGGGCATAGCAATTAAGGATAAGATGAAACACCCAGAAATATTTCTTGATCGCTCTCCTTTCAGAGATGAGGTAGAGAGACCCTCCCCAAAACTGGAGCTGCTGAAGAGAGGAGGATTCGAAGCTGTTTTTGAGGCATCAGATCCAGCAGCACATATGAGAGACTGGTGCCGCTGCCGTTGATGTTGTTGAGGCCCCTTAGAGCCACCTATCCCACAAAAAGAATTTTAAAACTGTTCTGAGAAGGTAGCCTTCATCATGAGGGGTGACACTCGCAAAATACCTGGACAATATATAATTGTTGGTCAGGGAAGCAAGACCCTCCACATGTGCTTTGGCATTAATGTTATAGAATCTCTCCAAAGATAGAGTTATTCTTCTCACTGGATAGTCTCTTTCCAACGAAGCACATGTCCTATAGGGCGGACTAAATATCTGCTGACAATCCAGTGGGACGCATCAAGGCATGCCCTCCTAAAGTAACTACCATAAACAAGGATCAAGCCATCATGTCAAGTTAATCAAGGCCACACTTAAGAATTTGTTTGGAGACATCCAAACCATCACTCACCAAATCGGGGAAGGGTTTCTTTAAGTGGTCAGGAAGGCATATAAGACTTTAACAGAATACATGAATATACTGTCTATAGTGGCACTTGGTATTGGCAGTGTGCAGATCTAGACTAACCAAAGGCAAACCCTTACAATAATGGAGTCAAGTCATTTAGTCTCAAGGTCAGGAGGAGCAACTCAAAAGGTGTCGGCATGTATCTTTGTTAATGATGCTTGAACCACCATGCTCTCACCAGAAGGGTGTGTTGATAAGATCAAGGGATCACAACCAATGAGTCTAACATGCATGTGATCTGTCTAAAAAAATGCTGGGCCAAAAAATGGTTTCGCCCATGAAGCCAACATTGGTTCCAATAATGCTTTGCTGTATGGCAAAATAGTCTCTGGGGCTGCTGAAGGCTTTCGGGCTTCAGTAAGGATGCTGGATTTTTCCTCTTCAGTTGATAAGGACTATTCAAGTGCCTCTGCCGCCGTTCTTACCACCAACATAAAAGAACAAACTTAATCATACCTTCTGGTGATGTAGCAAGGACACACTAGTATATTGGAGAGCAAGGTAATGTCTAGCATCCATTTAATAAGAGGGAAGGGTACTGTCCGCCTCCTAACCATCTTCCTTTGAGTGCCCATTAGTCATGTCTATGGCATCAGAATGTGAGCCGAAAAGCTACTCCATACAAGTGAATTGCAGGGCTTTAAACAGAGGCTCTACGGGGGACTGGTGCTCTAAAAAGGTTCAAAGCTTTTCTCTTGCAACTCAAATAATGTATACCAACTTTGAAAGCTGAAGAGGTATAGACCGCACCCAAAGAGGGCACACAAGACAGCCTCTGAGCAGCATCTAAGGCAAAAGGGATGGGGCCTTATTTCCCCTGAAGCAGCATGAATGCTGAAGCCAGAAGGACCATGAAGGATGGTGTAGTCCAGAGCCACAGGAATCGAATAACCCACAGGATCAGTCCCACATTCGAGGACTTGCCTAAAGGAATGCATGGCAGTGCTGAATATATTCAACATTGTCAAAACCATCTACACAGTCAATGGGTGACTAAACAAATACCACAAAATATGGGGGAGGTGGTAGGAATACTATGGACTGTTCAGTTAGCCATGCCATGAATGTAGAGTAGTGGTGGATCTGTACACAGGTGGGATGAGTATTTTCAATGGATGGGTATTTTCAATGGCATTTTGTTGCGTTATTTTGATGCATATGCCTACATTAAAACATATAAAACGAATAAAAATTCACTGACAAAACTTCTCATCTGCTGAGGAGGCAGCAGATGGAACCAGGCACTTCAGCTTTAAAGATGATGAGGAAGAGACCATGTCAGGGAACAATGCTGCTGTATTTCCAAATGGCCCCTGGAGTGGGAGGGTTTCCTGAGGAAAAACAGGATTTCTCTTTCTTTTGTCATTCCTCCTGGTTTGTTTTAATCAGAGGACCTATGGAGGAGCTGTACCTATCGGGACCCTATCAGGACCCTTACTGAAAGGAGGGGAAATAGAGAATGCTGAAGTGTCCTTATGGGCCACTGACAAAAGCAACTTGGCTTCATGCTCCCTGATGGCCTGTGGGTGCATGAAAGTCCAGGAGATGCAGATTGAGGGGCTCTGGTTGGTGCACAGGCAAAACATGTATATGTCGTGGAGAAAGGTATTTTCTTTTGATACAATTGACTGGACTTAAACTCAGAGACCATGGGAGATGACATCTGATTTGGTCATTAATAAAATTGTTGAGGAAAGTATTTGGAAAATTCCAAAGAAGAGCTCCAGGCGTGTGTAATTATGGCACAAAATAACCAGAAACTGACACCAGCGCATTAGATGGTTTCATATATAGCCTAATATCATTATATCCTGGGTAAGTAGGGTTGCACTAGAGTCCTATGGTGTCACCTGCTAGCGCTATAGAGCTACTGCTGGAGGAAAATGGTTTCCATATCCAGTATGGCACTGGGAGGTTATTCTTAAAGTGAAGAATCTACAGGAAGAATTATCCATCTGAAAGACCACATCATTAGTGCATATGTATTCTACAAATGCTATTTGTAAAATGTAACAGATTGCCATTAAACATATATTAAAAGAGACTGTGAGTGTGTTGGGGAGTGTTCTTTTAGTAGGTGTAGGTAGGTACCTACAAGCTAGTAATAGTCCTAGGAAACCGGAGAAATTAATTTTTAAGGATTAAATGTAAAAATGTGCTCTCTAGCACCAAAAATGTGAAAAGCGCCAACCGCGCCTATCTGGTCGCACTGGACCGGGACCAAGTCAAAGTTTTATGCAGATCATGATGGAGCCCGGGACAGATACAACACGTTGTTGGGCCGGTCAAGATTTTACTTTCAGAGGTAGATTGTCAGAGCCAATTGTAATTATGCCTAATTACCATATACCTTTTGAACAGACCACTGGCCCTAGGCCTGGTCAGCAGAGCCCAAGACACAATCAGAGTCAGAAAAAAAGTAGTCCGAATGGGGCGAAAAGGGGGGGAGACATCTGCAAAAAGCCCTGTTATCTTACAGAGTGGACCTCAGTCTTGGGGCACCACACAAATGTCAGGATCAGGAGAGGATGCTTTTTGCAGGGGCAGATCAAATTAGTTGTTGAATAGAAATTAAGTGACCATTTGTTTGTAGCAATTTCTGGCTATCATTATTTGCATCTGTAACAGATATTTGTTGTCAAGGGAACAGATGCCCTCCTTACGACTTTGGCGGTCTTTTTGCAAGACCAACAAAACCGCTGCCGCCAACAGACCACCAGTGTTGGCGGTCTGAAGACCACCATATTTGGAGTTGCTATAGATTTCCACCCGTTTACAGGCGGAAATCCAACCCTGTCGGCCTGGCCGATGGAGGAAGAGAGGCAGTTCCACCACCAGCACCGCCACGACAACAGGACTCCGCCCGCATCGGAATACGACATAGCGGTGTCTGTACGGCAGTGCGGTGCTGGCGGTGGAAGACGCCAGAACCCATCCGCTCCCGGACGACTACCTCACCGAAATAGATAGGTGGACCGTCCGAAAGAGAATTGGGTGAATGTGTGAGTGGTGTGTGCGTGTATGTGTAGCGGAATGGATGTGCCAATCAGCCAACTTGTAATGCAACATTCTTTCCCGCAGCGGTAAGACTGCCACTGCATATTTCATAATGAGGGCCTGAGTGTCATCTGAGTAGCTGGTAAATATCAGTATTGTAAAGTTACTTGCTCATATCCTTGGTTACTTCTTGCCTGTCAAAGTCTGCTCTGTGCCTGAGCACACACTGACTGTCAGGCTCACATCTGCATTGGTCTTGGGTCCACCGTAACTACTGTATCTCTGATACTAGACAACTAGAGTTAAATGGGGTGGGATAGAATATAATCTTTTAGTTCGGGGATCATTCATGCATCTTTTGAGAGATGGGAGAATGCCTCCTTTTGTTGAAATACTGAAGCATTTACTGAATTTGATAAGGAGGTTTGCTCTATATTATTTATTGAATGTGGCGAAACAAAAGTTTAGGTGCAACTGACGGTTGACAGAATCTCTTCAGTTGAGAGTAGTGAAACAGAAGTGGTGTTGTCCAAACACTGACAGTTATATTGGGGTGGCTTGTTCATAGCCTTTAACAGTAGAAGATAGTGGAATTATATCATTAAAAGATGGCTGGAGTGAGGGGGTGAGAGAAGGGGAAGGTGGGAAATTGAAGGGGGGGATTCATACTGAATTAGCAGGAGAACACATTTCTTTGTGTTGCAAATTAGGTGATTACTTCGTGTACCCCTTTTGGGCTTTTGTCCTTTTAACAGTCGGGATTATGTCATTCCAGCTGGGCTGATTTAGAAAACATATTAGAACTTTGACACTGAGATGCTGATCTGGGTAGTTTGAGCCTTTTTAAAAAATATTTTCGTCAAACGATTTGAAATTAGTTGGCTTTGTACCCATGCAGGTAGGTACAGAAGGCACAATGTTCACACTGTATTTTAGTCTGGAAAAGAATATTATTTTGGGATCCGAAATATAGTTACTGAATGAAGGCCTACAGGTGACTCCTGAATACAGACCTCTTTGGATGAGTGTAGGTAGCCGTTGTTGCTTTACTACCATTCAGGGCTTTTTTCTCAGGTGTATTAGGTTAAAGCGGCCCCAATGGCAAAATCTCATGTAGCTGAGATCCTAATAATCAGTCACTTTTGCTAGATGCAAACCGGAGTAGTAACCTACAATGAAAAACATTTTGATGTACGTTTCTCAAACAGAATATATCATCAGAATTATATTTGTCACCCTCTAGTGTATGTCTGACTGTTCCTAAATCCAGATAGGTTAGAGATTTCAGTGGCTTCTCTTAATGTCATGCCTATGGGAATGTCGAGACAATGTAATTAGACGTGATGGCGGTAAAAGGGTTAAAAGGACATTTATAGAGATTGTGAAGCTTTCAAGTGGAAAAGGGAGACAGAGAGGTGTGGTGGGGTGTGGAGGGGGCTTAGAGAAGAATAAAAGAGTGGGGTGTCTGCTTGGAAGAAGAGGAATGTTGTGGGGCCCTAATAGAGCAGTGATGTGGGGTAGTTGTTACAGAAGGACACATGTTTATATTTTGTAGGTCGCAATGCAAGCAGGCACTAAATATTTTAAAAAGTGCAAAGTAGAGGAGGCAGTGTGTAATGAGCTGTAGGTTAAGAGAGGAAAAGTGCTCCTGCTTGAATGGTGAAATAAAGCTGTACTCTGGATTGAATGGCTTGGTGGGTCACTATGCTACTGCACCTGCTGCACATTATGAAGGTGCTGCTTAGTAAGTGTGGTTGGGTAGGCAAGGGGTCAGGAAAGGAAAGTGGAGAGGCATGTTTGGTGTATGCGGCTAAGAGCAACATGTGTTGTGCCTTGTTTTTGTAAGGAAAAGACACAGCGCTGAAGAGTATAGTTAGTGTTTTTGACAGACAGACAGTGAAGAATGCAGTGAAATTGTTCTAGAACATAATTAAACAAATGGTGGAAGTAAAGTCCAGGATATGGCCAACATAAAGGGAGATTGTGAGGCTTCAAAGTGGAAAAGGGAAATAGAGGAGAGGTGGGGGCGTAAAGAAGGACAACAAGGAAATGCATGCACTCTCCTGGAGTACATTTATAAAAAGAAAAAACACGTTCCCAAAAAGCAAACAGTTGGTAAAGGCTAAAATTAGCCAGACAGAGACATAGTAAACAGTCTATGCTCCACAGGGGGAACAAAAAGGAGACAGACGGGATAAATCAAATAAAAACAGCAAATAGAAAGCAAGATAATAAAAGTGGCGAAACAAAAAGCCAAGGGAAAGCAAAGGGCGGAGTTTCTTTCAAAGTCAGCTAGCTGCATGTCCCCAATAAATCTTTCACAACCAAGCAGTTGTGCTGTCTGAAAGGTTTCAGCCTAAAAAGTGTTATTTAACATCGTAATTTGAATTGCTTTTTAAGTAAGTTTTCTCAAAACATAATTTTGCTTAATGTATAATCGACACAGCAGAAAGATTTACAAAACATCCAAGAAAATATTGCACTTGAACATGGTTTATAAACTTACACACTGAAGGGCTCTTTTAGATATCATGATCTCACAATAACAACAGATGTAAACCAACCAATAACAAAAAATACTTTCCTGTCTCCCAAAACAGTTGTAAATTCCATATCCATTCATAACAAAAAGTACTAGTAAAACGAACTAGAATGAATGCAAAGTGCCATTATGAGTACAAATTTGGAGAAAATGTGCACATGAATGTCAGCAGGTCCAATTCTGGAATTCAAGATCACATCGTTTACACTCATTAAATTTTGTGCCATTAAGTTTGTATATCAAACCATTTGTGTATATCAAATCCATGTTAAGTATATTGGGTTACTGTGTAAAGGTATTATTACATTCCAAAGCACATAATAATAGATCTCTTCAAGAAAGTATCTGATGAGAAAAGAATGATAATTTATAACAGTGGAAAATTAAATGAATGCGCATTATTAGATGTGGCCATGATGTAGTGCCGCAGAGAGAGCTGATGTGGTATGGAGCTTTATTTAATTTGATAGATGCTCGGAGTCATCATTGAATATCTTAAGATGGGTCTTAGGTAAAGAATATTTGCTTTGGGTCTGAATGTTGATGACTCGTGTATTTATTCCCCAGGATTAGACAAACTAGCACAAAATTACAATTAAGAATGAGGAGAACGTGTGGAAGACCGTGTAGGTGATAGGAGAACACGCCTTCCCATAGTACATTGGGTCTGCAGACCTATGAATGCCATTCAAGCCTAGTCAAGATTTTCACAACCTCGTTTTAAATTTGAAAAATTTAAATTTATCAGAAGACTAACCTGTGAACCTCGGGATCCACGTTTGTGTTCCCATTCTGGGTGTCCCATGAGCTGAAATGAAATGGCAGAACAAAGGTAAGCCACAAAGTACAGAAAGTCGTTTATTCTGATATAATGCAAGACATTTTCATTGTTGCATATTGAGTTTGTAAAACAGTTACCTGTTTTCTACAAAAAAAAAATTAGTAATCATATATTTGATTTCTAAAATAAATTTGTGATAAAAAACTGGATTTCCATTATTTTAAAAATCTATCGTTAAATATGCACACTGAATTAGAAAACTGGTAAATTATTGAAAATTCAGGGCTGGCTATAGTGACAATCTTGTAAGTCATTACACAGAACACATTTATATGGTGGAAGTCATTTCGCTGAAAGATTATCTTCTTTAAACGTGTGGAACTTCACTACATAAAAAAAGACTGGCACTCTCAATCTAGACAAGAGAACGTAGGAGCTCAGGCATGGTGGTAATACTCCAACAAAATGTTAGCACGAAGGGCCTCATGTACTATAACTGCATTTGGTAAAAGTGATTGAAATTTGCACACCAACTTTTACCGAATGCATTTGTATATTGTGAACCGAGCTATGTAATAATAGGTTGGTTCAAAAATTACAAAATTGTAGTGGGTTGCAATTCGCCCTATCATATATATTAATAAGGTAAGTCGCAAATAGCAATCCATTACGATTGGCTACAATCACAGGCATGGATGCCTTCTGGGGTCAGTAGACCACCATGTCTGGGATTGCTTTTCAATAAAGCAATGTTTTTTTTATTTATTTTTTTAATTGCAGCCTGTTTTCCTAAATGGAAACATGATGTGTTTAAATAGGATAATGCAATAATTTACAAACATTTTGATCAGAAAGTAGTGGTTCTGTGGACTACTGCTCACTCCTAAAAATGTCATTTTTTTAAACATTCACAAAGGGGATTGAGTTTCTTTTGGGGTCACCTTCCGGTCTGCGGCTAGGTTACCACCTCTGTTGAAGTAGTGGTAAAATATTAATGTTTTGCAATGGATTTCGGTTGCAAAACATTAACACACCATAAGGAATCAGATACATAGGAAATGCAGTGACTGGAATCTACTCTAAATTTTGAGTATCCTTCAGAACTTCCCTCCAAACTCTAAATTAGGCCCTGAATTTTTTCTGATTAATGCCTAAAAATGAATTTATTTAACTTCTTTACTCCTACATGACAAATTTTAAATTGCTGAATATTTGAAACTTTTTTATTCCATTTAAGAAAACAACATTGTAAATGTATATCTAGTTCAGGTTTTAGGCTCCTAAAAGTTTGGGGCAGTTTGGTAACATATTCAACACATGTCCTGTGTTGGGTTATAAAAGGCACACAGACGTATGCACCAACCACAAGAATGCACAAGCATAATAACAAGCAAATTACACTGAAATGAAGCGGGTGAGGTGGGAGGCAGAGGAAGCAGTCCAAAGTGGAAAAGAATAACTGTGCGCAAGTCAGGTCACAGAGAAAGCAAGACCGAAGCCTAAGCCAAGCACATGGAGGAGTGAGGCAACAATGAATTGGTGGCGGAAACAGTTTGGCGTACAAGAAAGATGGTTGAGTGGTGAGACTTGAGAGTCGTCTGCAATGCAGGTGGGTAGGAACAAACCTAACATGGTGTCTGGAGGCATTCCACAATCTTATGTAGGGTACCCGAGCACAAAACTTTTTTTCAGTGTGCATTCCTTGTAATACTTAGGAATTTCAATTCTAAACAAGAAAGCATTGTATGGAGGCCACTGAAAATTATGTGCACGTTAGACATCTTATCCATTTGTTTCAGTGAAAGACCTTATTCACTACACAGGAAGCCTTTAAAAGTATTTGTTCTTGGGGGTGGGGGGACATGACAGTAACATTAGGTTGAGGGTAAATTGCTTGAACTTGTGATTGATGATCAATTCATTTGATGTATGGAGTACAGTTTTGAGCATTGTGGGAGCAGACTCAGCTAGCCAGGAGACTGCTGCTCAAATGCATGTGTAGTAAGACTGCAGACAGGGAAGTTTAAGGGATGAGAGGATTCATTTTCCACATTAGCCCACCAGGGAACCAGCCTCTGGGCTTTTTCCTGGTATTTACTCAGATAGTTGTTGAGAATTGTAACCCTTGACCAAAACATTCTAACCCTTGATATGTATTATGGCGTTAGTACAACAGTGCACAGGCGCAAATGTGAGGTAATTAGCGCCTCACACATTTAAACACTGGAGGGATCCTAATCATGAATAAAGGCAGTTATCCTCACATTAATGTCAGCTCTCTGGGTGACTGGAGCAATACGAATGTACTTGCTTAGTATCTCTCCACCTCCCAGACCTCCTACAGACACACACACTGAAAATTTGAGCAGCGCCACACATGCTGGAGCACACAGGTCCAGCTCAAACTGTCAAGGTGTCATGGCAGGGGTTGCAGGAGGGAAGGTGGAAGGAGCCATTGCTCCTGGGTGTCTTGGTAAACACAGTGAAAATGTGATGGATTTCCCCAACCTCCCGCAGCTTCCAGTAACAGAAGAAATGACAATGTCAGCAGGAGATGCAGTTGGCACGCACAGCTCAATTTCAACCCTTCAGTGTGTTTAACGGCAACAGCGACAAAAGGGGAGTCAGCCCAACACTAGCGAGCGACACATGACCGTCACCCTCTTCTCAGCAGCGGTCACTCAGTGACAGCAGATGGGAATATCAACCTGAATGTTAGAACTGTGGGACTTCAATATGGATTTAGAGTGTTTAACATTCTGTTAGATTTAAAATTACCCACACTGGGAAAGTTTGTAATTTCTGTATTTATCTTCTTTACAATTTATAGTGTGTAATTTGAAACAAATATTAAGAGTTATAAACGTCTCTTAAGATGTAATCTACCCACACTTGAATACATCCGTACTTTCTTTGGTATTGCCTTTAAAATGCATACTTTATGAGCAATATGCAGAACGCAGAGACCCCAATATCTAAAAATATTTAAATATATGAATAGAAGGCAATTTCCTTCTTTTATCATGTACACTTTCTTTAAGATAAAATTGCCTGTCCATCGAAAGACTCGACCGTAATCTAACTGTAGTAAATTAAATGCTGTTTAACAATGATCACATGGGGACACTGTCATTCACAAGTGACTAGATTCTATAGGGGCTTATCAATATCATAATATGTTACTGGTGTGCTAACATTTATGCTCACCTATAAAATATAATGCAGGATATGAGTATTTCTGAAGTTCTATCTGGTCGTAATCCGACTACAGTCACATGCCCTGCCCCTGCTGAATCGCAGAAGTCCTCTATATCCCACTGTTTATCTTTGATTTACTTTTTAAATTATATCATTGTTTTCCATTTACAATATTTTCCATTTACAATGGAGAACAAACAGTGAACACCATCAACTGCACCACCTGAAGTTGAGTGTTTATCACATATTGGTGGTCATTCTGACCCTGGCGGTCTTTGACCGCCAGGGCGGAGGACCGCGGGAGCACCGCCGACAGGCCGGCGGTGCTCCAATGGGGATTCCGACCGCGGCGGTAAAGCCGCGGTCGGACCGGCACCACTGGCGGGGTCCCGCCAGTGTACCGCCGCCCCATTGAATCCTCCGCGGCGGCGCAGCTTGCTGCACCGCCGCGGGGATTCCGACCCCCCCTACCGCCATCCAGATCCCGGCGGTCGGACCGCCGAGATCCGGATGGCGGTAGGGGGGGTCGCGGGGCCCCTGGGGGCCCCTGCAGTGCCCATGCCAGTGGCATGGGCATTGCAGGGGCCCCCGTAAGAGGGCCCCTACATGTATTTCACTGTCTGCTGCGCAGACAGTGAAATACGCGACGGGTGCAACTGCACCCGTCGCACAGCTTCCACTCCGCCGGCTCGATTCCGAGCCGGCTTCATCGTGGAAGCCTCTTTCCCGCTGGGCTGGCTGGCGGTCTGAAGGCGACCGCCCGCCAGCCCAGCGGGAAAGTCAGAATTACCGCCGCGGTCTTTTGACCGCGGAACGGTAACCTGACGGCGGGACTTTGGCGGGCGGCCTCCGCCGCCCGCCAAGGTCAGAATGAGGGCCATTGTCTCTTTACCCTGTTCCATAACTTCCATCCCTTTAGACTGACGTTTATCTGCTGCTCTCTTCTCGTCCTCCTAAGATGCTAATACACATATACAGTTTATTTAATATCACTAATATTTAGATTCTATTCTTTAATGGTTGCAATGCATTAATTGTTTCGTATTCTCTTTGGAACCAATACACAATATGTGAATATGGTAAATTGCCTAGTCCATCAGATAATGCCTTTTCTGTATTTTTCAAAAAGGTCCACAACATACTTACTTAAAAATATTGGCCCATAAGACAACCTATATACCCTATTAGGACAAGGCGCATAGTTGACATGCACCACCTAGAATGCATCATGGTTACAAAGGACAAATAGAATTTATGTTTGGTCCCTACACTTAGGTACAAACATGAAAATGAAGTACTGTAGATAAACTTGTTTAATAACGCAAAACAACTTACTACAGAAATTTGTGTATAGCACGCCCCCACAGAAAACCCAAATTTCACGAATAAAAAAAACTGTTAAATCAATTGTAATTACCTGATTGATTTCATACAAGCAAACATTTAGGAACGGATAAGTCAATGTCCCTAATTACCTAACCTGTTCTTGATATTAGCTCTACCTTTGTTGTATTGTGTAACATTATTTAATTGAAAGACTGTGCTTACCAATACACATAAAGTACACACCTATATAATACATACATTCAAATTACAATTTTGCAATTAATTTGTAATAAATGCTAGCATCCAATAAAACTGGAAGCAAAACCAATAAGGTTCCTCTTTATTCCACAAATCATCTGCTGCTACAGGTCAACGGAAAAACATATGAACATGTAAGCTATAGGTACTTGAAGTTAGAAAGTCCTCATATATCCAATTTGCACTTTAAAAGATCAGCAGAAGCATCGCAAATTGTAAATCTTGCAAGAATTCTTTTTGTTTAAATAAAAAGAGGGACAATTTTAGTGGTCCTTCACAGCAATGGGAAATGGGGAAAACTGTTCATTCTGCTCAGAGGACTGTGGAAGGCATGATGTGTGCCACTCAGTGGCACTTCTTCACCAGTGATGTAGCAAAGTTTCAGCCTCCCCCATCCCCCACAAAGTACATGGCTTTGGAGGCCTTCCGACCCAGTAAATAGCTCTCGGGCAAAGGGCCCACTGCACGTGCACAGTGTACTGTGCTGAAGGGGCCTCCTGTAGCTTGGGCCCTGTCCCGCCCCATGGGGTCTATAGGGACTTTTGCTATGCCAGTGTTCCCCACCCACTTGCTCCTGGGCTGCACCAGGCAGAGTGTCTCAGCCCCTATACTTGTTTCTGCTGCTCCTCACTCACCAGAGTTCCAGTTTCAGCTTCCTACGGAATATGTTATACTGCAGTATAAACCAAATAGATCAGGATTTAATCTCTAGTATACACAGTAGAGGGAAACACTTTAAACAGTATCATACTATTTTATTTGATTTGAGATTTCTATACTGCTGAGCTGCAGCTGACAGCGTAAGCATGCTTTTCATCTGAAACAACTATACATTGAAGTTCTGAACATCTCATCAGGTTCTATATAAGGCCTAGGTTGATGGAAGGTGGAATCAGATGGAATCAAAACGGTAATGGAATTAGTATCAGATGGAAGAGAGAGAGGGAATGAAAGAAGTTAGTTAAGCTTCAAAATATAACAGAAACTTTGACAGAGACTTAGCCTACATCTTTTTGAAACAGAAAAGTTGTTACGTCTCGTCTGTGGAAAATTAAGTCTGGTTGCAGCCTCAGTTGTGTCGGTAGCGAGTTCCATAGAGTAGTCCCAGCCTTCGTGAATGATCTGTTCTGCATTTGTATTGCCTCGAACTGCAAAGGCTAACAACTAAAAACAAGGTGAATGACTCTTGCATTTAAGCATGTGAGTAAACATACCCACCTAAACTGGATTTACATCTTCCTTTTAAAAACAACAGAATTGTAATGTCCTAGCTTTTCTCTTATTTCAGATTAGATTTCTGAATTTTATAGTTTCAAAGAAATTTCATGAACTACTCATTGAAATTGACAACAGTTGTTTGTTTCCAGGAATAACCACCAAAATCCATTCTGCAAATTGTCTGCTATGTAGCTAATATTTGGAAGTGTTGCAGAAAATGCTGTCCCTTTTTTCCAGATAAAATTAGGTTTTCTCGTATGGAATCACCATCCCCTGAACCTTCCATTGATTAGGTGTGTTCCCTTCATATTTAAATGTCAGAAACACAAACATCAGGCATTTCGAAGAGTAATTCTATTATTACTGTGTAGGTAGAAATAGGCAGGCAAATATTTGTGAATAGTCACAAATCTAGGATTTCTGTTCAGGGACATGCATGGAATACTGGTAGATGTTTTACTGTTATAAGCGCCATTTAAGACAGTGGGTTATTAGCTGCGAAGGATGTGAGTCCTCCGCAAGTCATGAGTTTACAACCTTCTGTTTACTGGGAACCATGTACCCTGTTGTAGCACTTGATTCTCTTAGGGTAGCGAAGCAGTGCAGACCAACAAGTACTCAGGGGAGGTGGTGAAGGCTAGTGCCCTACCTTCCTGGTACGCAACAAACAACGTTAAATAAACCATTACCAGTCACTGTTCTTCCTTACAAAAAGGAAAAGTTATTTATTATGCACACAGTACTGAATACCATACAACAATTCACAAATAAGTACATGTAGGCAGATGGAATTACCTCTGGGGACACCTACCTAATAGGCCACACCCCAACTTATTCGTGAAACATAAGCCCACAGTACCCCCCAAATAAACTAGACACAGTGTATAGAAATGTCATTATCAAAAGGCAGACCTATTAGCTTTGCGAGTTTGTCACCACATTGATAAAAAGCATAAATAGGTCATACAATACTCATGCAGCACCATTATAATCACTATGGATTGCACCATCTTTCAATGACATTCATTAAGCCTGACATGGCTCACTGTTAACCTTGGGGTTGCTAATAATCCATTTCAAAATATGACACTGATGCTCATTACAACGTGTAATGACTGATTGAAAAGTCTGTGCTTGGCAACGTCATGGTCAGTATTGCCATTGTAAATTATAAAGCATTATCAACTCAATCCAGTGGGTACAAGAGTCTTTCTGCTGCTTTAGGACCAACCAACAGGAGTCCCTGCATTCCAGAGCTTATGTGCAAAAACACAAGCTATAGGATATCTTGAAATTAGATCAAACTTCTGTGGACATCAATATATCTCCCTGAAAGACGTAGGGTGACCATTTTGGGAACCTCTTCTGATGGGTTGCTGCACATCTGGTAGCCTCATAAAATGTTCACTAAAAATGCTGGTGGTGCCCATGACCTTCCTGGCACGCCACAGAAGACAAATGTACAAAAATATAAAATCCATGCAGGGGCTTATATGGTGCTCCTTGCAAGTAGCATGAATATTTTTAAGAAGCTTTGGGCTGCAACCTTGCCTCCATTTTCATTTTTTTTAAACTTTGCAACACAGCTTTGTGCCACACTTTATTTTTTTCATACCGAGTGCCCTTTCCCCTTTGATGGGGCACCCGGTGTGTGCTCAGTGCTGGGGCAACGCACAAAGATTACTCATGCATAGCCTGTCTTCTCCCACTGCTAGCTCAGCTGTTGTGAGCCGGCGCAGATCCAGTATAATCTTTTCCTCCTCCACATCTGAGCAGGCACGGGGGTGTAGGTGGTGTGCTTCCAACTCCCTAAAGACATGTGCTGAGGATACAAAGTGCACTCCATTGTCTGCGCCGGGAATATGTGCACCCAGCACACTTGTGATTTATATTGGCCCTGTTGAGATGGGGACCTTGGGAGCAACTTTCCTTGCTGTGACTGGACAGCCTTGGCTCTTCTGAGGGTAAATCTAAAAATCGCAGAGGAGTGCCAAACTGCTCCAACCCATTACTGCAGCCTCACTGGGCCACGGTAGATGACTTCAATGGTGTTTTGCCTCTGATGGCGAGCTCTCGCCACCAGGGGCATTTTGTTCAGGCGTCCTGGCCTCCAAGTTATATTGTTCATGTGGCAAATGATTTTCATTGCTCCCTACCATAGGAACAGTCCTCTGTCTGCACATCTGGCTCCTCTCCTGGGCCCAGGGTCTTCCTCAAATGCACCGCAGGGCTGAATACCCTCCATATCGCTCTCACCAGTCCCCATGGCTCTGGCTGGCTAACAAGGTATGTTAGCAGTTGAGACAGAAGTCCTCCTGAAGGATGGAATTCGTCTGCAGGACAAGTACACAGACAATCAAAGGAAACCATTCAGGGCCCCTCTCGGCAGCTGAGTTCCTCTACTGTCCCTTCAGAAGGTCTAAGGGGGGCAGGGCCACTGGCCTAGGAGAAACACCTTGGCCCTTGGGTGCCATCTGGAGTCCAAAAGGCCTTATAGTGGAGTCAGGTGGCTTCTCCTTCCACTTACAGCTGGTCATTCCTCGGGCTCCTCATTCCCAGGTGCAGATAGTTCTCAAAACTCTCTCCCTTGCACAGGGGTTTTTGAGTGGGGGTGGAAAGTTCTAGAATGTAGGAACCACTGCCAATCCTAGGGTGACATCATCCCTCCTCCCCTGTACCAACCCTCCTACACTTCATTCTGAGGCATTCTAACATGGCGACATGAAGTGATCTGCCCCCAACAGCCACATCTGTCTGATCCCTTCCCTCCAAATCTTCAAAGTGGAATCCCTCCTGGGATTGGCTCCAGAGGTCTGTCCTCCTTTGTTTCTGTGGGAGTTAGCTTTCTCAGAGTAGGTGCAGTGAGGAAGGAAATTACCACATGCAGGGGGGACAAAGGCCTGTAACGTACTTATGAGCTGAGCCAGGAAAGTATGCTAAATAATTAAGTGCCATAAGCACTTCAGATGTCAGAAAAGTGACTTTGGATCTGCCCTTGGGGTAAATGTTTAAAATAGGACTGTTACCTGACCTGTGTCTCAAGGCCTAAGCAGGGCAAAAGTGTACTTTGACACAGATGTCGTCCATAATGTATAATTCAGTAAAGCACTGACTGTTTTCTGTTACGCACTGCAGACCTACACTATGAATACCCACTCGCAATGCAATGCCTAAAGCGAATCAGCAACAATACCTGAAGGATCCCTTCAATGACAGGCTACCTATGTGCAGATACTAAGCTGAGCTAGACTGTAGCCTAACACCGGTCAGCCCACACATGCGCTCAGAATCATGTTCTCACAGGGTTCGTATGTAACCAGCCACAACATCTTACCCAGCTGCACAGTAACGTAACTTGTTTGAGGCAGACACAGGCAGCTGTCACTCTTATTCAATTTTCACAGAATTTACAGTGAGTGATCATCCCTTGGTGAGAGTCACAGAAAAGTCTTCACCTGGGTAGTTCAAAAGCAAAAAAATCCACAGTAATTAAGTGGATGGAGCCCATTTGCTACACTTCACTATTCTGAATTTTTATGTACTCTTTTTCTGTAAATCAAATAATGAGGAATTAAGACTAATAAACACCTTTTTTGTAACTCAAGCCCCCACTTTTTTATTGTAGAATGCATACTATATCTAGATGTATTTTTATGACTTCTCCGATTGAAGAGGTTGGAGAACGGAGGGAGAAAGTGATTAGGTAATGTTCATCTCAAAACAATGTATTTGGAACTGTCCAAGGATCTCTGAAGAGACTGTATAATGAAATTCTACACTTCAGTGGTTACTCCTGTGTCGGAGATATCTAGCATTATGCATTCTGGTCCTGTATGTAAAGTGATTTCTGGGCACTTTTAAAGTTGTTCAGTCTCATTTGACTATTTATTCTTTTTGCACTAACATCAGCAGCACATTGGCCCATTGTTTATTAAATATTCTATAGTAGCAGGTAAATCTGCTATTGTCCTAATGGAAAACACTTTTTTTTAGAGGTAGTGATCGGGTTTGTCAGGAATAGAACCATGCCTGGTCCAGGTCCCGCCCGAAACTCCGCTGCGCGGCTCTGCAGCGCTTTCTGCGCACCACTTGTCATCCCCTCTTGCTCCAAAGGTGGCCATCAACGTCATCTGCCCTGTGGCAAAGCTCATAGAGCTGCAGGTTCAGGTCATTGGTTTACAAGATGCACTTATCAGTGCTATTCCATGAAGGGACTACAATTCCCATGTTTTTAGAGGCAGCAGCCATCTTGGGGTGTGGCAGGCCTATAAAGCCCAGCCACACCCAAGCACGTTGCTCACTATTTTGAAGACTTCGATGCAGTCAGACCTCATGGGGATTTCTATGGAGAAGAGCAGAGTTCCTGAATGGCAGAGTGTCATCCAACCGAAGTATCCTTGTTTCCATGGTGCATTCAAAAATGAGTAGGTCGTACTCGTAGTGGTAAGGCCTTGCTGAATCCAAGTTTGAAGGAAGTCGTTAACTCCAAAAGGTAAAGCACCCCCTTAGCATTACGAACAAAGCGTTTCAGGCCACACTGGTAAAGCGCCCCGGGCACGACATTTAAAGCGCTCCAGTTCACAGGAGTAAAGCACACTTGGCATGGTATGCAAAGCGCTTCAGTTCACAGGAGTAAAGCGCACTTGGCATGGTATTCAAAATGCTTCAGTTCACACGAGTAAAGCACACTTGGCATGGTATTCAAAACGCTTCAGTTCACAGGAGTAAAGCGCACTTGGCACGACATTCAAAGCGCTTCAGTTCACAGGAGTAAAGTGCCCTTGGCACAGCAATCAAAGTGCTTCAGCTTACAGGAATAAAGTGCCCTTGGCACAGCATTCAAAGCGCTTCAGTTCACAGGAGTAAAGCCCTTGGCACGACATTTAAAGCGCTTCAGTTCACAGGAGTAAAGCGCGCTTAGCATGGTATTCAAAGCGCTTCAGTTCACAGGAGTAAAGCGCACTTGGCACGACATTCAAATTGCTTCAGTTCATTTGAAGTAAAGCGCCCTTGGTCCAATAATCAAGGCGCTTCATTTTACATGAGTAAAGCTTTCAGGCCAGGGTGGCAAATGTGAAAACATCTCAAAGATAAGCAAATCATAGTTCCATTGTTTTTGGAAGTATAATATGTGAGAGACTGTTGGAAAATGGGTTATTGGTAGGGCAGGTAGGTACCTACACCTAGCAACAAGCCACTAACCTCCACCTAGGTACAGTTAGGTCTCAGTAAATTAATCCCAGCTCAACCCTTGGTAGCTTGGCAACGAGCGTCAAGGCTTAACTTAGGAGACAAAGTGTAAAGCATTCAAATATCACAAAACAGTAATTAAATAAAACACAGGAAACAGTTTAAAAATCCAAAACCAATTTATAAAAATAGTTTATATTTTTATCTTTAAAATGACACAAAAACGATTAAAATCGGTTCAGGGGAACCGGAGATATGAATTTTTAAAGAATTATTACTTTTCTAGCGCTTAGAAACAAAAAGCGCCAATCGGGTCATCTGGTTGCACCTCGACCGGGGCAAAGTCAAACTTTCAGGCCGACCGCGATGGAGCCCTGCTCGGCTACAGGTCGCGGGAGGCCTCGGTTAAAAAGTTACCTTCTGACTTAGTCTTTATTTTGAAGTTTTTCTTCACCGGGACGAACCTGCCAGTTGAATCCGACCTCCTGGAGCCCTTGTCCGGATACGCGATGTGGGTTTCCTCGGTGGAGACTTTTACCTTCGGACTTAGTCGTTTTTTCGAGATGAAAATCCTTCGACCGGGGTAAACCTGGATCTTGATCCGACGTCCATGGAGCCCTTCTCGGATACGATGGCTGGGAGGTCCCGGTCAACTTTTTACGTTCGGACTTAGTCTCTTTTTCGGATGTTTTTCTTTACCGGGACGAACCACGAAGTCAGGCCGGGTCGCGGTTGAGGCAAGCCGGCTAGAATTTCCGCGGCGGGTCGGTCCCTCTCTGGAGCTTTTTTCCCAAAATTCTCAAATCTTTTCCAAACTTCTGGGGCTTCACCCAGATGTTCTTTTAAGGTTCTTTTGGGGTCCACAGCTCACCCCAAGGGTCCAGAAGTTCTGTGATGGTCCTTGGCGGGTGCAGACTTCAACTCCCAGAATGCACCTGGCGCAAACTCCTTTTTGGCCACTGGACAGTGGTCAGCTGGTCGCTTTCTTCAGGAGTTGGTGCAGGGGACTCTGGTTAGCAATTTTTCACCTGTAGCAAACAGGGAGTCCCTCCTTGAACCAGTTGAAGCCAGGCAAAGTCCTTCTTGTGGTGAAGCTCAAGTGTGCAGCTGGTGCAGTCCTTCTGAGTGCAGGTTCCAGGTGCAGGCCAGGGGTCCAGCAGGGCAGTCATTCTTCTCCTTAAGTTCTTTCTTCTTGAAATTTGGTGGGGATCTGAGGTGTGGGGGCAGGTCTGCCAGTTTTATCCTTGCTCCTGGGTGAAAAGCAGGGGGGTCCTGGTCCTCCAATCAGGTACAGGGTCGTCCCCCTGTGATGACCACTTCCTGGGAAGTGTGGCAAAAATCCATCCCAAAAGGCAACAGTCTCTAAAAATCCAACATGGCTGAATCTGATTTTTGGAGGTTACATCTGGCTGAGCCCACCCACTGGTGTGGCTAAAAATCATAAACACACCCCTCTCCTGCCCTCTCCTAATCTAATCAAGGGGGCACCTAGCTGTCTGGGGTTGCAGGATGTGGGGGTGTTGCTGGGTGCTCCAGATGTCCTTCTCTGCCTTTGAAGACCAGTTTGGCAGCCCTCCCCCTTCCTGCCTCACCATCTGCTGAGGGGAGATTCTCTCCCCCAAGCACATTCCTTTGTGTGAAGCCAGGCCACTTCACACTTCATCAAGGCAGCCTGGCAGAAGCTGCTGCAGGCTGGCCAATCAGAGCACAGCAGCAAAAACAATGCAGAGCTGAAATTGGCAACTTTTTAGGTAAAGTCTAAACTTTTTACCTGGACAAGTTATATTAAATCCCACAACTGGAAGTTGTGGGATTTATCACAACAATCAATTTGATACCAAATTCTTGGTATGTAACATTTAAGGAGACTTTAAAATTTAAAATAAAGTCTGCCCATTCTAGCCTATGAAGGCCATTTACTTCAATGAGGGAAAAACGAATTTGGCTGTTTTTACCTCACAAGGGCTTATAAATCTATTTTTATAAAGTCCCTGCTTATAGTTACATGGCACCCAGCCCTAGGGGCACATAGGGCACACCTTAGGGGTGACTTATATGTAAAAATAAGGTAGTTTAAGACTTTGGAAGTACCTTTAATTCCAAAGTCGAATTTGCATATAACTTTAATTTAAAAGCAGCCAGCAAGGCAGGCTTGCTTTTAAAATGACACTGGGCACCTCAGCAGTGCACCTAGGTGTGCACCACCTATGCTGTGGTCCCTAAACCTACATGCCCTACCATATATTAGGGACTTATAGGTAGGTTAACTTAGCCAATTATAATTAGCCTAATTTGCATATCCATTTTACACAGAGCACAGGCCCTGGGACTGGTTAGCAGTACCCAGGGCACCATCAAAGTCAGGAAAACACCAGCAAAAAGAGGAAAATGGGGGCAAAAATTTATGGGGCCTCTGCAATCAGCCCTGTTTTCTCACAGAGACACATTTAAGTCATTGATGATATGTGAGATACATATTTAAGTCTTTGCGAATTTCTAGACCAAACGTTGTAGTAGTTGCATGATTGATGTTCAGAGTATGTCTAAGGTCCAAGCTCTTGCCTTCTCAAGGTTCAGTGGTCTCACTTCGTTCTTGTTCCATGATTCAGAGAAGGGCCACACCCAGTTTTGTTTAATGCTCATGACATCCTGAAGTATTATGATTTTACTAATTGTTCTTGTTCCATGATTCAGAGAAGGGCCACGCCCAGTTTTGTTTAATGCTCATGACATCCTGAAGTATCATGATTTTACCAATTGTTCTTGTTCCATGAGTCAGAGAAGGGCCACGCCCGGTTTTGGCTAATGCTCATGACATCCTGAAGTATCATGATTCTACCAACTCTTGCACCCACGGAGACGCCTTTGTTTATCCCATAAGGGTCTCAACTCTTGCATCCACGGAGACGCCTTTGTCTATTCCATAAGGGTCTCAACACTTGCATTCACGGAAACGCCTTTGTCTATTCCATGAGGGTCTCAACTCTTGCACACACGGAGATGCCTTTGTCTATTCCATAAGGGTCTCAACACTTGCATTCACGGAGATGCCTTTGTTTATTCCATAAGGGTCTCAATTCTTGCACACGCCGAGACCCCTTTGTCTATTCCATAAGGGTCTCAACACTTGCATTCACGGAGACCCCTTTGTCTATTCCATAAGGGTCTCAACTCTTGCATTCACGCAGATGCCTTTGTTTATTCCATAAGGGTCTCAACTCTTGCACACACCGAGCATCCTTTGTCTATTCCATAAGGGTCTCAACACTTGCATTCACGGAGACGCCTTTGTCTATTCCATAAGGGTCTTAACTCTTGCATTCACGGAGACACCTTTTTTTATTCCATAGGGGTCTCAACTGTTGCACACACGGAGATGCCTTTGTCTTTTCCGTAAGGGTCTCAACTCTTGCATTCACGGAGACGCCTTTGTTTATTCCATAAGGGTCTCAACTCTTGCACACACGGAGACGCCTTTGTCTATTCCATAAGGGTCTCAACACTTGCATTCACGGAGACGCCTTTGTCTAAATGTATAATTGAATGTTAATGCTGTTATGAACAAGTATATACATAGATGCTTAACCATTTTTCCTTTTCAGATCTCTCTCCCTGCTGTTCCCTACCCTAAATCCCTTCCCCTCCTGACTGGCTTCACCATAACTCTGTGCTATAATAGCTTTCTGAGTTGGTGACGCCGGAAGGTGGGCCTGTTGTTCGGCAGCGTACAGATCCAGAGGAAAGGACACTGTGACAGGGTTGGGTCAATTTCTTTGTTTAACCAAGAAAATTGAATTTTAATACAAAGCATGATGCCACAGTGAAAAACTTTCCCATGAGACTACTACTAGCATTACAGTGCCTGGGTGGAAATTCCACAGTTAAGGTCTCTAAAGGCAATTCTGAAACATTCATGTAATGCCTTAAACTCTGCCATGATTTAATTAGGCAACCTAGAAATTTATTTTCTGAGAGTTTAATACTTTCTTTTGTTTTATTCAAATTTCTGTTTCAGATAAATGGGCAAAGTTATGAAGGTGTCTCAAAATCATTTAATCTATTGTAAACCTTGAGGGTTATTTGATCACTTTGTTTTTTGCTTTGATTTCTGAGGTAATTGATCCTACATTTAAAGAGTAGTTGCCACAACAAGTCAATTATCTATTTTCTTATACGTCTTAATGATTCACACAGATTTGTGAAGGCTTTAGTGTCACTGTGGCTTGATAATTCCATAACTTGGATCTGAATATGGTGTAACTGATTGACAAAGTGTAAAATTTGAACATGTATGCAATCCATCCATGCAAACTGACCACATTCATCCATATACTAAGCACACATACACACATTTCCATTATTCTGAACAGTGGAAATATTATGAGTTTCAAAGGAGTGATCATGGAAATCCAGTGCCTTTAGTATCAGCATCCATGAAGTCTTAATTTTGTTGGCATTCACAAACATTTTGTAAAGTCTTGCTAAATACATATGGTAAAGTAACTTAGATCTGAAGCTGCAAATGTACTTGCTGAAATTAGGGAGGGAAAACACAGTAACCTATGTTCAAACTACAAAGTAGATTTATTAAAGGAAACGATTTACAAAGAAAACTCCTATTGAAAAAGAATTCAGTCAAAAGGAAAAACATGAAATCAACAAATGTCCTAACTACACACGTTCACAATAGGCAATTGTGGTATTTGATAAAGCAGTATGACAATTCTCTCTATGAATTCTCTGCACTCCTCACAGATAATTAAAAATATGTGCCAAACGCTCAAGGGTATGAGTTGTGCGCTATAATAAATTCCTTTAACAGAACATAACATCCATAAATTAAGTCAGGGTAACTTCGAAGTGCTTGTAAATTAGCCCAACAACCATAAAATACAACTATTCATAGGTGTCAAACATGCATGTCATAGTTTACAAATGCTGTTCAGCAATATTTTTTATCCAAATGTGTTTTTCCCTTTTTGTTGTAAATAACTTTCTTTAGCTTCATCAAATTGGCATTTATGTTTTGACACTTGACAGGTTCCATAATCAGATCCCGCTAAGTGATTCTGAAAGTTCAAAAGAGAAGACTGATGTACATGAGAAAGTTTTTTCGACTTTGTGTTTCAGCGGAATGGGATAACTAACTTCCCAGTACTTTAAATACAAAGATATTTAAATGCAGATGGATGGACTGACATTCAGACAGACATTTAGACAGTCAGATAGAGATAGATAGATAGATAGATAGATAGATAGATAGATAGATAGATAGATAGATAGATAGATAGATAGATAGATAGACAGATATAATTTTTCCTTGGAAAAAACTATAAGGTCACAATATAGTTAGGTGACAGAATGTGATGAAATCTGACATATAAAAACTAGTAACCCCTTGAAATTCACCAGTTATAGTGCAGTCATCTAAATGCAACATGAGCCCTCGTTATGCACTGCTTATGACCTCCCATTCATGCTTAGATAAATTACAACATTGCTAACATCATTGATGACATCTCAAATCACATTACTGATGATAGTGCAGATGACATCCTTCACATCACTGCTATTCTCATTACTCAATAGACCTTTTCATAATTGTAACTAAATTAAGTTAGCAGTAAACTGCCTATTGTCAGACAGCGCACCTAGTCCAATAAGAACCATCCACTTGCCCTACCACAGGTGCAGCATTGAAAGATGATGAATTTATCATGGTTGCTTCAACACTGGTGCCCCTGTTCAATTCTTTCTGAGGCCATGGTGGATAGTTATTGTTTTTACATTCAACTACCCCTCTAAACACCAGTGTGCTAATGGTGTTAAGGAAAATTATTTCAGCATTTAAAGCCTTGTGGATTTTTAATAGTGTTTCCTAAGTGGCCAATCAGATGGCTGCTTTCTTTTTTTACTTTTTTTTGGTGCACCCTTGGTCCCACACTACTTCTGGGTACGAATACAGTCAATGAAAAGTTGTGTTTACTATTAAAGGGTCATTTAAAAAAATGTTTTAGCCTGGTGGGTTTGGCTTCCTTTCAGGCTCAAATAACTAAGAAATGCTCTGCATTTTTTACGTTTTGTGGTACAGTGACACCTAAAAATGGCAGTACAGTACCTGTGACTCACAGTAAAACTGCATCTGATTGGTTGAAATTACTTTATTTTGACCAAGTTCCTACCCTGTACCCAAATTAGGGATTTGCACTTTGTGGGTATCAACCTTCTGTATAATGTGTGCAGAGTCATTTCAGGCAGTTTTGGGGGTATTTAGTAAAAAAACATACATAAATCCTGCAATTTGAAGGAAAGGCTCCCGATTCAAGGAGGGACAAGTGAGGACCACTCCAGAATTCATTGCCTGGCATTTCTTTCCAGTTGTGGCAGAGGAGAAAGTGCCATCTAAAGTGGTCACATGCAATCGTTGTCACAGCAGAGGTGCTGTCAAGAAGTAATTTTCTGGTACATCAGGTATGATGAAGCACCTGAACCTCTAGCACAGTCACCAACAGAATGGTGGCAAAAGGACATGAGAGGAAAATGAGGCTTCATCTTCAGATGCAGGTCCATCTGTGCATCCCAGTGATTCTGTACGACCACAAGCCCTGGCAACTCGAAGGGATAGCAACCCTTATGTTCTTATATTTGGTTGTACTGCACAAAGTGCACGTAAAGATATTTCTGTTGGGGGGCAAAGTTCTGGAACTCGGAACAAGATGTAAGATGTCCATCAACAAGAGTGCAAGAAGTTTTTTTTGGGATCTAAGTTTAGACACCCCGCTTCATGTTTTTTTTAAATTAGTCGACCTCCCCAAAAAATGAAAAACTCTAAAACAAAAAAGAAAAATTCCCAAAAATGCTCGTTATAACCACCTTACTTGGTTAAAAACACACATCATGTCTGTGTTTAAATGTTAAAGTATATTCATCTGTGCGCAGAAAGGGCTGTTCCTAGGGCCAAGCAGCCTTTGGTTGTGTCCAGCAGGAGTTCTCCGGCGGGCCAGGCCTGTGGCCAGATCCTGTTTCTTACAGGCCAGGGGATGGCAACCCCTGCTTAGTACAGCCAAATGGTATGGCTACAGGACATGGCTACAAGTTGTCAACCTGCCAGTGGGATGCCCAACCCCCATTTAGCATAATATTTTTTTAAATTATTATTTATAGTACTGTGGTACCACTAGTTGATTGCCCTGAGTCCAGCAGTAGTACCAGAGTACAGATGACAAAATCAACAATTAAATTTTGAGGTCTAGCCTAGGCAGCACTTGTGCTGTCTCTCCAAGACATGTTGTACATACTTTATGGACTTACAGCCCACCCATTGCCTTTTTAATCATTCCTGCGATTGTCTTTAAAAAATACTTACTTGCTAGTGCTGAATCCTTCCTCTTTGTTCCTCCTTTTAGTTAGGGTCGAGCACGTGCAAGTGCTCTGGACCATGTTGTAATCTCTCTGTGGGCTTCTAACCACTCCCATGTCACACCCGTCACTTTCATTAGTTCGTGGGCTTGCCTTTAAAATTCGGTTGATTCCATTTGTGAAAGGCATGCATATGCCACTCCTTTTCCGGTGTTTAGCCCTCCTCAAGCGCACTGGTAAACTATATAACTAAATATAGATGGCTCCGTGTTTTCAGCTGGTTTCTGGTTTCCCTAAAACCTACCCTGCCCTGTTCTAAAAACTACCCAGACCCCCACCCTAAACCTTAAAACCTACCTTGCCCCGTCCTAAAAACTATCCTGACCCCTCTGGCTCAGACTAAAACATATCTCGCCCTGTCCTAAAACCTACCCTGACCCCACTGCCCTAAACCCTAACACCTACCCCATAAGTAAATAGCTGTAAAAAGCGAGAGAGCAAGTTATAGTTACCTTAGGGTACACTTTCAGTGGTTCTTGTGTTTAACACATTACATTGGCACTGAAATTTTCACCTACCCATAACGTCACCCTAATCTTTGTTTTTTTCAGTGAATAACTAGGGTTTTTTTAATGTAAAAAAATATTTTATTACCATACAGAAAAACATCCCCACCCTGCCATGCACAGCCAGGTCCTTCATCCCAGCACCTGTGGGTAGGAATTCCACTACACACGACCACAGGCGGTGCTCAGCATGGGGTTGGCTGAAACTGCAGGGTCTGACCTGTGGCCAGGCCCTGCAACCAACACCCTGCTGGCAGCCAACCCACCCACCAACCCTCCAACCAGGGCACACTGCCCCCTCTGTAATGCTTCAGGGTCCTGTGAATCATATTTGCCCAGGTCATGTTATTTCATTAAACAGAGGAGGAAGGTAATCCCCCCTCCTCAAGCAACTACTAGCTCCAAGGACCCATTCTCCACCAGGTCTTTGAAGAAAAAAAAAAAAGGAGGGGGCGCAAAGCCCTCATCCCCAAACCACTAAAATTTTATTAGGGGAGGGAGGCACATGGCCCCCCTTTTCCAAGACAGTAGAGGCCCAGGGGACCCTGTCCCCAGAGGCCAAAAACATTGATATGAGGGGAGGGGGCCACACAGCCCGCCCTTCCTCAGTCGAAATGGGCCTTCGGGATCCCATGCCCCAGGGCCATAGATTAACAGTGGGAAAGGGGCATGTGGTCCCCTCCAGGAGCTTTAAGAGGCCCCAAAGACCACATCCCCTGAGGTCAAACTCTTTTATATTAGGAGAGGGGGTGTGTGTGTCTCTCCCTGAACCCAAATGGGTCCTGGAGACCCCATCCACTGGGACCAAAGTCTAATTATAGTCACCCCCTTCACAGAGCCTTAAGAGGCCTGGGGACCCAACTCCCCAGGGCCTAAATCATTATAAGTGGCTGTCCTGGTGACCACCTGGACACCCACAATATGTAACACTGAGGGCCACGGGCCCCCCACTCCTGCATGGGAGCCGGTATTACTCCCAACAGGTGGGAGCAGCTGCTTCTGAGCACAGGCGGAGACATATACGTGTGTTTCTACCCGGCAGGAGCATTTTCAAAGCTTCCGCTAGGTGAGAGCAGCCTTTTTTTTCTGTCCCTCTGAGACCCCTTCTTCACAAGGTCTGCGGGGCAGGGTATTCCTACTCTGCCCCCATGCGATTATTTTTTTTAATTAAAAATTCAGGCTAGGAGACCAAAGGCCTGACTTAGAGTTTGATGGATCGGGTTACTCCATCAGAAATATGACAGATATCCCGTATCACTATTTCCTATTGACATCGTAATTCGGTGATTGGGATATCCATCACATTTGTGACAGAGTAACCCGTCCGTCAAACTCTAAATCAGACTCCAAGTCTCAGAGACCTGTAATGTTTTCCAGCAACAATTTTGTTAATGTTGCTGACAGCCAATCAGAGTGCTCACTCATGCAGAAGCGTGACTCCCGTGCGAGTGAATTAGCTCAAGGGCAAAAAAGTCTTCTAGGTCAATTTTAACACTCTAAATCAGTGGTTTTCAAACTTTTTAATATACCCCACCCTGCCATTTGATGAATCGTCACAAAATTTTCCAAGAAAATACGATGTTCACTTCAGCTCCTCGCTATAAAGTTTTGGGGTGATCCATCAATCGGGTGCTGAGAAAAAGAGGGGGGGTCCCAAAATGTGTTTTCACCACTCATTTTTCCGTAGGGATTTTGAACAGCGATAGCGCCAAAACTAATACACTGAATTACACCAAATTTGGCAGAGAGATAGTTCTTGGTCCATAAAGAGCCCTTTTTGTTATTTGGTGTAAATCAGTTCGGTATGTTTTTTGAGAAATTTAAGGAAATTAAATTTCTATATATAGGGACGCAAAGGATTTGCGACCCCTCCTGATCTCATGCTGAGATCTGATTGGCTGCTAACACTTCAACAAGGAAGTGTTGGCAGCAATGGACTTGGCTTCAGTCGAATCCCAGAACAAAATAATAAAAAATACAAAAGGGGCCAGGGTATGAACACCCTGAACCCTTACCTCTGGTGTTGGGGTCCCAAAGGAACCAGGGCTAAAAAGCATGTTTTTAAAATGTTCACTGTGATTCATGGAAGATCCATGGATCCAGTGAAAAATTAAAAAAAATGAATTTCTGGGTCCGTGCTTCATCTTTTTGAAGCCCCTGGGCGGGCCAAGTCCCAAGGGCAAAGTTTATTTGTAACGGGGGGCACTCTGTAGCCCAGGGACTGCCACCTTCCCGGGGCAATGCAAGAAATATGCCCCGTGCCTCAGGGACCACCACCTCTCCAATGATATATTTAACTTGCGTGGGGGAGGCCTGGCAGCAGGCAGGGAAACAGATGAAAACTCAACTTGCAGTGAGCAGGAGCAGTTTGACTGCTCCCCCTTGCTGGAAGTGGAGTTAGTGTTTTCTCATACAGCTATCTCCTGAGGGTGGACACCTCCGGAGATAGCAGGAGCCGGCCCTGGGAGGTGGCAGTCCCCAGGGCCATTAATGGCTCCAGGAGGGGGGTTGTGTGGCCACCCTCCTTTAATTTGCACAGGCCAGCCCACAAGAAGGTGGTGGTCCCCGAACCCGTTTATGGCCCAGGAGGGGGCCGCACAGTCTCCTCCCTGTTTAAATTATGTATTTTGCCCAGGGGAGGTGGTGGTCCCCAGGGCCAGGGGGTCCACATGGCCCCAATACTTATTTATTAGTTTTGCCCTGGGGAGGTGGTGGTCCCTAGGGCATATTAAATCCCCAGGAGTTGGGTCCACATGGCCCCCCTCCTTTTTTTAATAAGCCCTGAGAAGGTGGTGGTCCCCACGGCTCCAAGAGCCACAGGAAGGGTGGTCCGCACGACCCCTTCATAATATTAATCAAGCCTGTGGAGGTGGTAGTTCCCGCTGCTCATATGAGCCTTAGGAGAGGGGCTCTGGTCACCCTCCTCCTTTTTGTATTAGTCACACATGCCCCCGGGACCTGGCCCACCCGGGGACTACATTAAGAGCAAGCGCACAAGACAGTGTTTCTTTGCTTTTTCAAAACATTTTCTGCGAATTCGAGGATCCTCTGCGAATTTCACAGAATTGTTTTTTAAACATGCAGTTTTATCCTGCCAGGGTCCCAGGGGGACCCAGCACCAAAGCTAGGGGTTCAGGGTATTCCTACCTGCCCCCTCTTCTTCTTTTTTTTTTTTTTTTTTTTAACATTTCTTTTTTTGGGGGGCTAGGGGGTAGCTGTCCCAAAATAGCTGTAAAACAACTGTAAAACAACTCCTGCTTGAAGTGTTGGCAGCCAATCAGATCTCAGAATGAGATCTCTGGGATCCATTGGGCCACCACGTTCCTATATATCTATATTTCTTTTTCCTTAAATATCTCAAACTACTAAACGGATTTACAACAAACCACAAAAAGCATGCTTCCTGGACCAAAAGCTAGCTTTGGGCCAAATTTGGATCACCCCAAAACTTTTAAGACTGCAGCTGAACCGACTGTTGTATTAGTTTTGACAATTTTGTGAAGATTCGTTAAACAGCACCACAGTTATAGGCAAAACAAAAAATGCTTTTCCTATGGAAACTGGGTCCTAAATAACTACCTACCCGCAGTTTAGGATCATGTTTCCATAGAAAAAGCATTTTTTGACCTGCCTATATCTTTGACACCCTTTGACAAAAAAAGTGTTCCTGACAATCTTCTTGTACATGGGAAGTTTCAGGGTGATTTGTCAAGCAGTGGCTGAGAAAAAAAAGGGGGGGATAAAAAAAAAGTGTGTTTCCCATTATAATTGCCATAGGGATTTTGAACACGACTACAGCCCGAAATGAACAAATTGGGCAAAAGGGTAGCTTTTGGTCCAGAAAGAAGCATTTTTGTTGTTTGGTGTAAATCCGTTCAATAGTTTTTGAGATATTAAAAGAAAAAGAAATATAGATATTTGGAAGTGCAAAGACTTCGCAAATAGTCCCAATCTCATGCTCAGATCTGATTGGCTGCCAACACTTCCTTGGCTTCAGCCGAGTCACAGAAAAAATGTAAACAAAAAAGAAAAGGGGACAGGGTAGGTACACTTTGAACCCTTAGCTCTGGTGCTGCGGTCCCAGAGGGACACCATCAGGGCAAAAAAGGACCAAGGTAACTATAACTTGTGCCCACACCATGCACTGTTCATTACCCCAGATATTACAGCACTCATGACAACTTCTATAACATTAATAAAAAATAATTTAGGCATTAGCAGTCAAATTAATGAAGAAAAACTGTACATAGCGGGGGGCACGAGTTATAGTTACCTTAGGGCATGAGTTATAGTTACTTGAAATAACTATCACTGATGAATTTCTATGGTTCTGTATGAGTAAATTCAGAACCTAACTATAACGTCCCTGTAAACTTTGGGTTTTTAAGTGCATTTTTATAGTTTTTGATAATTCTGTTTCCTTACTAGAATGCCCCTGTAGCCTTTGGTTATTTCAGTGAATATATATCAAAACACCCCTGCTGTTCATTATAAGGATACTGCAAGTCACCAATGTGTTCCATTACCAGGTGGAGGAATAGACCGAAGGCCAAATTCCTTAATAAAGATATGAAACTGTAAAGTGACTTGCAAAGTCCTTGACATTTATGGCAGGGGGTACTTCATTTCTTATCATACATGGTCACACCATCACCTTTCCCACAATGCACTTAAATCCTTGGCGCATACCTCTTTCATATGAAAGACAGAGCATGTTTCCAAACATGAAGAATAAATTTAGGATCTCTAGTGAAAAATTAAACACATCAAAAACACTGTTGCATATTTGCTGCAAAAATATATTCGAATCTGTTTAATGCAGGTTGTTTTCTTTAGAAGAAAGGCACAGTAGAAACATGCAAAGACACTAACCTGTCTATAAATACCCAAGGAGAGTTAAAAACAAATACACATGTTGTCATAAATATCTCCTCTCCTCTTGTTAATGCACAGCTACAACAATAGAGCAGAAAGTAAAGCAACATTTCTTTGTTTCCTTTAAACAGTTTCTTTAATTATACTCCATGGCCTGACCTGCCTTTCCCCTGGGCTGCTAACTCTGGCAGCAGACATTATGATGTCCGAACTTAACTGTAAAATAGTACAGCTGAATACTGATGTAACTTCTTTATATCAGCGACTGGGAGCATCACAAGTAGCCAACTGTAAAGAAATCAGCAAAAACTGCTGAAAGGAATTACACCAAACTTCGCGGAAGCTAGATCTTGGCCCGAAGATTGTACTTCTTGTGATTTGCTGTGGATCAATTCAGTAGTTTTTGAGAAATGAAGGTTCAAAATGAATTGTACATTTGGACAGTTGGGCCTGCAAGAGGCTCATCCCAATTTAAAAATAAAGTGTTCTGATTGGCCCAGGGTGCTTTATTTCCCTTGGGCCATCTCGCACCTGCAGGTGACAGACTATTGTGGGAGTGAGCGCTCTGGTTGGATGCCAGCAACATCAGATGTTGCTGTCAACCATTACAGGACTCCGGGAATTAGTCCCCTGTCCTGAAGTAAAACATTAAAAGTAATATAAGGGGGCAGGGTAGGGATGCCCTGAAAACCTAAGTCCCATGAGTCGAATGCAGAAGAACAACAACCCCCTCACCCCCTCCCTCCGGTGCCATAAAAATAAACGTCAAAAACTGCCAGTGGGATTAAAAAAATAGCAGCTGGACCCCATTCATTAAGTCAATTATGTCATTTGACATGTCATCGGTGATGTCAAATATAATGTCATAGAGCATGTCATGAGTGATGTAACATGGGCGGTCATAAGCAGGGGTGCTAGTTATATTTACCTTAACCTTTGTTTTTTCAAGGAAAATATATCATTCATATATATATCTATGTTGAGTTATGAAATATAACAGAATATAAAAAATAAAATGATGATAAATGAGTGGTGCAACATGTGAAGTAAGGGTATAGATGTGTTATGAATACGGTAGCTATTATATAATAAACATATTAAAAGATGTATTAAACTATAGGAAGTAGTTATAGTATAATGTAAAGCTAACAGTAACTGCAGATGTTTAAATGCCTGGTAGACCTGTGGTTTAAAAATGTTGTTGTTACAAAATACAAAAACTTACAAGTATAACATTTTGTGCCTATGGAAAAGGAATAGGCAAACATTTTTATGAGATGTACACTTTTTGTGTGAATTTATCTAATGGCATTAGCTACTCCAAAACACTCCGAATTTGGTTATGCAGAACTAGGTCATTTGTCTGTACAAACACATATTACCCCATTCTTTGAAGTTTCATACATGTTGCACATACCAACTGAAAGCACAGAAGCAAATTAAACCAGCCACATGTTAACTTTTCATTTGTAAATCATGCGCATTTTGTGAATGTGCAAGTTGTACCTTTCTATAGGAGCAACTCAACTGGCTAGTAGGAAATATGCACTAACTCGCAATTGTACACCTGAGTTTGCAATAATTTGCTTAGTGTTAATTAGGTCCTCAGTGCTGCACCATCATCTATCCAACCAATCCAATATCAAAGCTAACCAATAATACCGACATACATTTATCAAACGGGATCCCTCCTTTAATGTATTCTCTAATCAATAATCTCAGACTCCAGTTCTTGTTAGTAATTATTTTCAATTTGTATCAAAGAATATTTTCATCACGTTCTCAGTTCATTTTGACTACCAACAAACTTTTCATCAGAAAAAATTCATTGTTTGTAACAAAGTTTAATGAGTAAATTCAAACACAAATTTTCAATTCAGTGAGTGAACCTGAAACGTTTCCAGTGCTCCTCATACAAACAGATTGACCTGAGGACGGACCCTGTCAAAGCTCATGGGGGAGGAATCTGGAACACTGCAGTGCAAAGAAGCATTAGCAATTCCAATAGGTCTGGCTTTAAAGGAATGTTGTATGGTAATGTGTGCTGCTACCAGAGAAAGACAAACACCATAAATTATCTAATTATCTAAAATACTTTTACAGCATTACAAAATCACGTGTGGCCTTGAAAGTGCAAGCTCAGCCAGCTGGATGAATAAACAAAAATAACTACAGCTGGTGGACGGCAAGCACTTTTTTGTGGAAGCACACGCCTTCTTCCCAATCAAAACATCTAATCCGAGCGTGTGACGGAGCCACAGCCCTTTTCTAGTGGTACTCACATAATTGCTTGGTAAGAGCTGCACTGTCAAGCTAGATCATAAAAATGACCCTCAGTGATCATAAATGCATCAACTTGTAACACAAAGACATTATTCAATGTGTTACATTTAATTATTTTTCACTGTACCGTTTTATTTTTACATTATGAGTTTGCGCATTATAAAGTGAAAAACTGAATACATAAGTAGATTACCACAGCCATATTTTGATAAGTACTTGACCATACAAATTACATTTTATACAACAAAATAAATATTGAAAGTGAACCTCTGTTAAATATAAGTATATATTAAATATTATTACATATGAAGTAATTAATAATTTATATTTAAAAAAATAAAAAATACATTAAAATATTTATATAATAAAAATGTCTGCCTTGAACAATAACATGCACAATTAGTTCAGTCACACTATAAAAAATGCAATTAATGTGGTCTTTAACGAGGGCAACAAAGTATTTTTAGTAACCTCGATTCCCTACTAGTTTGTTGACTGGTTTAAGACACCGTCCATCCATTGTGATTAAATGTCATATATGGCAACACATATAGACCTCCACAGTTGTAGACAAGATTCATAAAAAGGTATTCCTCAGGGTAAGTCAAGTTTATTTTAGTCACATACATTGCCATTTTCTGGTACCCGGTGTGTGGTTCGACTCTGCGCTAAAGATACCAATTTATTTTTTACCTCCAATTTCACATTCCTAAACATTTACAGAATGATTTAACATTTTTAATTCAACCACTTGCTTTTTTATATATATGTCCTTTATTAATTGCTAACATTATTATATAATTTTTAAACACCAGCAGACTCTGTGAGTATGGGCCATAGACTCCAGGTTAAGAACCGCTGATTTAACATTTTAAAGGTACCTTTGTAGATGAGGTTTATAAAACATCTGCTAGCTATGATGGCAACACTTAGCAATAACATTTGCAATATTGGTTTAACAAATCTATAATTCGAAAAGTATTAAACAGTTATATTGTTTAAAACCATCACATTGATGTGAAATGCAAATTAGTGACACTGAGTATTTCTATGTTTTATTACCATCGGTAGCTTAGGAAATGAATTTTATTTTATTGAGTTTTTCTATGTTTTATTGCCATTGATAGCTTGGGAAATGGATTGTGTGCTACTTAATTTGATGCAAATGCAGGTATCACAAAAACTTAACTTATCATTAGCATTTCGTAAACTTGGTGATGGAAATCTGTTTATTTGCAAGATTCTAATGAGGGTGGTACAGAAGAGAGATTCAAAGACCTGCACAGACAATTTAGATGGTTGATAACTTCAGCCATCTTGGTATTTAAAATGTTGTAATCTTCAAGGAGTGGAGTTTTCACAGCTCTCCAGACTGACCTCCTACCCTTGAGCTCCTCTCAGCCTGACCTGTTCTGAGCCATTTCTGGACTCTTGGTACTGCCCCTTGCATCTGTGTATATAGCAGGAGCCGTGGAGGGTTCCCGTTTGTGGGTCTCCCACCTCCAGAACCAGTCCATAGAATGGACGCTCTCTTCTCCAGGGTCCTCTGCAAGTCTGACCCTCTACTGTCCTACAGACGAACTGAGCAGGCCAGTGCCATTGGCCCTGGCAAGACAGATCTTCAGAGAAAGTTAGTCCCAAATCAGAGTGACCCACCATTCCAGACAAGGGCCCATACACGAGGGGTTCATCTTTCCTTGAGATTCTGTAGAGTACAGTGCTTCTCAAAGTCTTTCCACTGTACTTGGGATTCAAGTGGGGGTAATTCCTGAAACTAGGCACCTCTGCCCAATCCACTGGTGACACACACTCACTCGACCCATATTCCATCACCTCTTGCACAGCATCTTCAGACTTTTAAAAATGGCTACTTTAAGTAGTTACTAGTCAGAGAGCTCTAAGCTCCCACCTATATGCCACTACCACACTGGTTACTTCCCAACGGAGTTCTGGCCTCTCCCCTGTTGTGTCCCTGGGAATGGCATGCCCAGGCTTGGCAGGCAACTTATGCAGATCCTGCCCCCACCGTCTCCCTCTCTCAATAACAGGCAAGTATGTGGGGATGGCTTTGATATACCTGCTGACTGACCAACAGAACAATTAACTTGGCCAAGCATGGGTAGCTCAAACCCCAAATCTAATTAAAGTCTCTCTCAGAAAAATATTACAATTTTTAAAGCACATGATAGACTGTAAATATGACAAAAATAATTTGATATTTGCACTGCGGGATTTTATGAACCCAGGGAGATGTACATCAAGCTCCCCTCTAGCCCAACCAAAGTAAAATTATACTTTCATTCAGCTTTTGCATAAAATGTACATTCTTGCAGTACAGACTTTCTGAGAAGCTCTACAAACTTTCACAGTACTCAAAAAGAAAGTGAAACATTCATTTCGAATTTTCAATCAAATTATAAAGCCTGCCCAGCTATAAACAATGTAGTAAATAGCCTCTCAGACTCAGGATACCTGTGCGCAGATATCGGGCTCAATTAGATGGTAGTCTCACTTGCTCAGACTACCCGATCAAGTGCAACCAACTAAATAGTCCGGAATACATTTTTCAAACTGACAAGAGTTGCGGGGGGCGGGGGGGGAATAACCCTTATTATTGAGTGCATATTCCTCATGGTGTTACGACTGTGATCATATCTCTACAGATCAGAGCTTCCTATCACAATTAATTCTGAAATTTCTAGTGCAAACAGTCAAATCGGCAAACAAGGTGGGGCCTAGCTAAAAGAGAAACATAACCACACTAATATAAACTATTAAATCCCCAGTAAATGCTGGAACCAGATCAACTTTCACTCTAAAAAATGAAAATATAACATATACTCTGATAATTCTCCATTCCAAGAGCAATCGAAATAAAAACCTGCAGGTTTTACCCCGCAACACACCTTGAAGTGGCAGCTGGAAGCACCACATAAAATGAATCTATGACAGACTAAAAAGAGCACCAGTGTGTCAGTATTTTTCAAATAAGACTCTGCCTGCACTATCCTAACGAATGAACTTTAATACAATTCATAACACAACATTATACATCCACTTGAGGTACGTTCTATTTATTAAAATTATTTTATATAGTATTTGTGAAAAAAGCTGATTAATAGCACTCGGTACAATACACACAAAGTACACAGAACAACGTTCATGTGCGTTTAGCGCAGTTCACAAAGTCTTCATAGATTACCAGGGTTGCAGAGAATGGGTCTGCATTGACTAGCTCCCTAAGGCCCTCTCCAGAGAACTGTAAACAGTCACTGAAAATATTGTAGTCTACATGTCGCATACAAACTAGGTGAACAGTCAAATGATGCAATACTGGCTGCTCTCCAGGTGCAAATTAGTTATCCTGTGTACATTTCTTGAAGGTGTGGCCTAGCCTTTCTGGCACACCAGCATGATGCCGGCAGGTTGCAGGCTAGTAGGCTGCATTCGGAGATGAGTGGCTTGGCATGTCCGAACCATGTCCCTTTGGTCTCATCTGCTTTTCATCTTTTGTGGAATGAGACTAATTAGATTTTTCTCACAGCTGATTTTGGTTTGAAGTCTAGAACTGATTGCTTGTTAAGGGACTTGGTGATAGAATGCACTATATTTTCCACGAATAGGAAACAAATTATCAAATCTCCCATCACAAACTAAAGATGCCCATGCAGCTGGCGGTACCACACTGTTAACCAGTTCACCAAGACGATCATATAATAAACTGTACATGTGTATCATTAGCGTGTGAAATGGCTGCAATGAGCGTGAAATGTGTTAATCCAGTTCTGAAATTTACATTTGTCCTTGAGAAGAAGCAGAATGGCTAAGCTGGGCAGCGTGATAGTCTTAGATTTTTTTTCAACAAGTTTTGGGGCCCTTACAGCTGTACCGTACCAACAGCAATATGTATATACATGGTAGGTTTGAAGGATAGACTGTTTTGTGATACCAAACTGGTTTGCTGTCTGTTGGACCTGGCCCTTTTGGCAGGGTCATCCCCAAAGTTTTTGCCTCCTTCCTCCTATTTTTTCTGACCTGTTTTTGTTGGCTTTAGGACTTTGGGCACTTTACCACTTCTAACCAGTGCTAACATCCATATACTCTCTGTGTAATTTGCGATTCTGATTGGATTTCCATGATTAGCATATTTTATTTACTAGTAAGTCCATAGTAAAGTGCACTATGTGTGCTTAGGACCTGTAAATCAAATGCTACTAGTGGGCCTGCAGGACTGATTGCAACCCATGTAAGTAGCCCTGTAAACAGGTCTCAAACCTGCCACTGCAGTCTCTGTGTGTGCAGTTTCAAACTACCAGTTCGACCTGGCAAGTGCAACCATTTCCCAGGACCAAACCTTCCCTTTTACTACATATGTCACCCCTGAGGTAGGCCATAGGTAGCCCCATGGACAGGGTGCGGTGTATTTAAAAGGTAGGACATATACTAGTATGTTTTATATGTCCTGATAGTGAAATACTGCCAAATTTGTGAAGCTGGTTTTTAGATTTTGAGTTTGAAAATGCCACTTTTAGAAAGTGGGCATTTTCTTGCTTAGCCATTATGTGCCTCTGCTTGGCTACTGAATCCACGGCTGGGTCAGATTGACAGTTAGGCTTGTTGTGAATTCACTCTAGACAGTGACGCAAAGGGCGCTGAAGTGTGTCCTGCATATCCTGATGGGTCTCCCTGGGCTAGAGTGGGAGGGATGAGCTGACACCTGCATCTGTCTGAAAGAGCTGTGCCTGTCCTCACACAATCCAGTCTCCAAACCCCTGGAGTGTGTCTAGAGCCAGGCCTGAGAAAGGCAGGATTTTGTGAACAACAAAGACTTTCCTTTGAAGTTTGCCTACTTCAAAGGCAGAAATTAGTATAAGTAGTGGACCTAAAAACCCACACTTTCAGAACACTTCAGGATCAAAAGGAACCTCTGCTAAGGAGAAGAGCTGTGAGGAGGAATACTGCCCCTTTGCTGTGTGTGCTTTATTGAGTTGGCCCGCAGTTGCTGCGTCTGCTTTGGAGAGGACATAGGCGAGACTTTGCTGTGTATCCTGCTTGTTAAGTTTCTCCAAGGGCTTGAAGTGGTGCTTGCCTCATGTTGGAAGTTGCAGGGACACCAAAGACTTCAGGTTCATCTGCCTAGAGCACTGGGAACTGTGTGTTTTGTGCTGCAACAGAAGAAAAACCACTTTGATGCAGTCAATGCTGCCGCAGCCTGCACCATAACCTGACCACACCACACACTGCCTTGCCCCACTTCGCACTGCAACCCTAGTCTCACCAACACCACCTGATGCCGTCAATGAGCCACTGGTTGCACTGTGACCCCGCATGTTGCATCGCTCGCTTCACACCACAGCCCTGGTATCCCTAACAACGCCGCTCTATGCAGACACCGCTGCCTGCACTGTGGCCTCTGGGCACTGCTTATGAGGTACACGAAGCATTGCCCCAAACCGCATCGCAGTCCAGGTCCACCGACGCCAGTGACATCGACTCTAGCATTATCAACAGATTCCCCTGCCTGCACTGCGACCCATGGCTGCACGGAGCCCGCCCCATGTCGTACCTCAGCCTTGGGCCTACCGACGACAGCACTTCAGCAATGACAAGGCTGCCTGCACCAAGACCTGGAGACACAGCACCTCACACCACCCCACTTCATACTGCGGCCCTGGTCTCACCGATGCTGTAAGACGCTGTCACCAAGCCGCTGCCTGCACCATTTCCTGTGGGCACCGCACATCACATCATCCTGCTTTGCACCGCAGCCCTGACTCAATCAACGCCAGCACTCCTGACTTCGTCATCAGCACAGAGTTTGATCTGCAACCCATGTGACTTCAAGGGCCCAACGACCCCTGCACCGACCTCTGGAACAGACACCCGCCGACGCCTGCAATGCCTCACTTCTGATCGGATCACAACGACCACAACTCCCAGCATTTCCAAGGGACTGTTTGCGGGTCTTCCAGACCTTGCGGTCGGTCTGAACTGTTGGATTTGTTGTTCACAATGTCGTAATAACCATGGACAGAGCTATCGACTTCAAGAAACTGTACTTAAGTAATTCTTGCAAAATAAATATCTTTTTTACTGTATGTTGGAATTTTCTCGTTTTGGTCTTGTTTTACAAACAAATATTGGCTATTTTTTACAATTGGGATGGTGTCCTTTTGTAGTGTTTTCACTGTACTACTGTGTGGTATGTGCAAATTCTTTATATATTGCCTCTGGGATAAGCCTGACTGCTTGTGCAAAGCTACAAAGGGGGTGAGCAGGGGTTATTTTAGGTGTGTGACTATCTCCCTTCTCCTGACTAGGAAGAGTCCTTATTCGGACAGAGGTGCAAGCCACTGCTAAATAGAGACTCCCATTTCTAACACTGTCTCACCGTTTCCATGCAGAGCATGGCAAAAACAAGAGAGCTTTCCTAAGTCAGGGAAAGACTTGCCTTTAGCTGTGAATTGTTTCATATGTTTAACACCAAACACTAATATGCAACTACATATTTTGATGTTTGGGTTCTTCTGTTTTTTGTTATGAATGTATAACGGTTCTCTGTCATTACTGTTATTTCATATTGTGAGTTCTAAAACAGCATAAATGTGATTGCTTTCACAACGTATTTGTCCAATGAGGTCAGGCCTTGTTTTAGGTTTGGTTAGAGTGTAAATCTCTACAAGACTTACTGTTAACTATTCTTTAAAATATACATAGAGTGGTATTTAGCTTCGCCCAGAGCATTCTTTGTCAGTTTATGCAACTGGCTGCTTGGTGTATCATTCCGCCTTCCTGGGAGTGGCAGTTTTGCTGTGCATGAGGGAATATGTTGCATCAACCTGAATCGCTATACATTAAAATCTTTGGGCACGATTTTCAAAATGCATTTTGTAATGCCTAAAGTCATTTTCTAGGAGTAAAAGTCCCATAGCAGAGATCTCTGCACATGTAGGTATCAATTTTAGTTGTAATTGTAGGAGGGACAAGGGGGAATTATTTGGAAAATAGGGAATAATTACAACTAAATAGGAGGAGTCTGTGGACATTTAAAGGGGGTTTAGAGAGGGACATGCAAGTACAAAATACAAACCCACACAGGAGTAAGACAATTACAATTCACAAAACTCGCATCTAATTCTTCTACAGCCCCAGAGGTAGAAAAACAGTCTTAGATGCACTACAGTCCACTCTTGATAAGTCATGCTCCATGTATTGCTAACTGTTGAACCTGGCCATTTTTGCAGGGTTATCCCAAAACCTTTTTGCCTTCTTCCTTCTATTTTTTCTGATCCAGTTGTGTTGGCTTTAGGACTCTGGGCACTTTACCACTGCTAACCAGTGCTAAAGTACATATGCGCTCTGCCTAAATTGTATTAGTGATTGATTTCTCCAGGATTTGGTGCATCTGATTTACCAATAATTCTCTAGTAAAATGTACTACGTGTACCAAGGGCCTGTACATCAAATGCTACTAGTTGGCCTACAGCACTGATTGTGCCACCCACATGGGTAGCCCTGTAAAAATGTCTCGGACCTGCCACTGCAGTGTGTGTGTGTGTGCAGTTTTAAACTGCCATTTTGATCTGGCAAGTTCACCCACTTTCTAGGTCCAAACCTTCCCTTTTACTACATCGAAATCACCCCTAAGGTAGGTCCAAGGCACCCCCAAGGGCTGGGTACAGTTTATTTAAAAGGTAGGACATGTACTGGTGTGGTTTGCATGCCCTAACAGTGAAATACTGTTAAATTAGGTTTTCACTATTGCAAGGGCTATCTCTCCCATATGGTAACATGGGGATTGTCTTGAAATATCTTTTATGTGCAATTTCCCATTGGGAGCAGATATAGATATGGAATCTGAGGTCTCTGAACTCACAATTTAAAAATACATCTTTTGGTAAAGTTGGTTTTCAGATTGTAAGTTTGAAAAATGCCATTTTTAGAAAGTGGGCATTTTTTTGCTTAACCATTCTGTGCCTCTGTCTGTCTGTGGAATACACGTCTGGGTCAGGGTGACAGTTGGGCTGTTTGTGAATTCTCTCTAGACAGTCACACAAAGGGAGCTGAGATGTGCCCTGCATTTCCTGAGGGGCCTTCCTTAGCGAGAGTGGTGGGAGGAGCTGACACTTCAACCTGAACAGTGCTGTACCTGTCCTTATACAAAGCAATCTCCAACCCCCTGGAGTGTGTCTGGGGCCAGGGCAGGGAAAGGCAGGGTCTTGTACACTACTTCTCTTTGAAGTTTGCCTACTTTAAAGACAGAAATGTGTATAAGTACTGGACCTCTGACACCACATATTAGAACACTTCTGGACTGAGGACATTCTTCCAGGAAGAACAGCTGGATGCATAGGAGGGACTCCCACTCTGCCTGTTGCTTTGTTATTCTGGCCTGCTGCTTGCTGCTGCTGTCCTAGGAGTGAAAGAACTGGAATTTTCATTCTACAGCCTTCTTTCCAAGGTTCTCCAAGGGCTTGAGTTGAGCTTGCCTCCTGTTAAGAAGTCTCAGGAACATCAAAGACTTCACCCGGCAAAACCTGGGCTCCTCTGCTAAGAGCCCTGTCCTATCAAGTGGTGCCAAATCCAGTCTGGGCCCCTGAAGGAGGTTTTTGGTGCTTCAAGAAGAAAACCCACGCATCCACTCACAGCGTAATTTCAAACCGACCTCTTGACGCAATGACCGCACTTTTCAGTGCCGACCCCAGCTTTCCATTGCAGCGCGTCAGAAGAACTATTGCTGCATGAGTTTTGAGCATCACATCACCGAAGTACGTGATGCACCTCCCTAACTCCGACGCAGCGCCTGCTTTACTGCTGTACGATCGACACATCGAGGCTTGACTTTCAACGCATCATTGACGCATCATACCTGGGATCCATTTTCTTCACTGACACTGCACCGCTGTAAGGAACCGACCCTTCGTGCCGCAAATGAAGCATCACTTCTTCTGTGGCAGTAAGGAACCAATGCATCACCTCCCGTGCCTAGCAGTAAGGAACTGACACATCACCTCCCCTTCAACAGTAAGGAACCGGTGCATCTCTGCCACTTTCGCTGCATCACCTCCCCTGCGGCCCACAGCATATTTGTTTTTGACACATCTCAGGTGCTTTGCCTCAGTCAAATGCTTCATTGATTTCAAGGAACTACAATTATGTTTAATCTTTTAAACGTGATATCTTTGCTTGTGTATGTTTGGATTTTTGTCGTTTTGGTCTTGTTTTACTCCGATAAATATTGGCTATCCTTCTAAACTGGTGTGGACTAGTGTGTGTGGTGTGTGGTGTGGTGTGGTGTGGTGTGGTGTGGTGTGGTGTGTGTGTGTGTGTGTGTGTGTGTGTGTGTGTGCAAATGCTTTACACATTGCATCTGAGATAAGCCTGACTGCTCATGCCAAGTTCCAAGGGGGTGAGCAGAGGTGATCTTAGATGTGTGGCTCCCTCACCCTGACTAGAGTGAGAGTCCCTGCTTGGACAGGGTGAAAACCATCGCCGACTAGAGAACCCGTTTCTAACACAAACCATTGGTACTGCAACACGCTTCCACAGAAAACAGTCAGACTATAATACCCCATGGGAAATATGTAAAATGAATTAAAATAATTCTAATATATATTATTTAAGTAAAAAAATCATTACCATTGTTCAATTATATTATTTTTTAATTTAATGATACATACATTGAAAACATGCATTTAAAAAAATTAAGCATCTAAAGGTTTAAAAAGTCTAAAAGTTGATGTAATCCTAGAATCATTTCAAAACCTTAGTTTTAATTAAGGTTGTTTCAAATTGAATTAAAATTACAGTTTAAGTGAAGGTGAGTGTTTTTGATTGCTAAGTATTGTTTAAAAGTATAATATTTTTTAAATAGTAATATATTTAAATGAATGTACTAATGAAAACAAAGTTAATTTTAGGAGAGAATATGCTATATTTTTCTTTAAGTAGTCCTGGATTAGCATATGTTTAAAATTATTTTACATATTTATTTTATATTGCATTAATGTTGCTTATTTAAAAAAAAATGAACTTAATTAAAAGTCCTTAAATGTTCCTATAGGAACCTCCACAAGAAAAGTGAAAGTTAATAATAGTAATTTTAAACTTGTAAATGCAGTAGTAAGAGAGACACTACTTCAAAAGAGGGAGGTGGTGACTCTTAAAGTCTTCTTCTAGGTGTCACTCTCCGCTTGGAAATAGTGGATATGGTGACTAGCCAAAAAGTGGAGAATTACACCTGAGTGTGTTAGTAATCTACACAAACTTACTTTTGTCAACCGGGCCCCACATTCCAGATATATTGTATGCAGCAAGTAATTGTTTTTCAGCTTGTTTTTCACCGCAGCAGGCTTTTTGAAACATTTTTGTTACAACTCAAAATTCAAGCCGGGTTTATTGGTTCGCCAATACTTATTAATTGAAGCTTGCAGTTCTCACCCTTTATAAAAATCTAAAAATGAAGCACATGAGCATGCCTGGAACCAGTAAAAGGGTGAGTGGAAGGAACTGATAATTCTTCACAGACTCATCAGCCTGTTAGTGATTTGTACAGAGATCATTCTTTGCTAGTTTGGCACTCACTGGACATTGCTATGTTTGAAAGATTAAAAGTTCCCCAGTTCAACAAACGTCGTCAACAGTGAGGAGGAGAGCCCAGGGCTAAGTTCAAGCGTCATTCTGTTTCTTTTCTGCCTACTTGGCCAGTTTCTCCTCCTTTAATCTCTCCGTGGACACTTCCTGTGAGCTAAAATATTGTTGTTGTTTGAGTCCTGATAAATGAGAGGCAACTACTGTCACTACTGGAAGAGACGTTTTCACATGGTCTGTTCTTATCACTCCCATGTTCTCAAGTAAGCACGGCTTGCTTATTTAAGCATACCGTGCAATTTCATGTATTTGTTAAAGTTTTTCATTTTGGCAAGACTTTGACTTTAGCCCAGAAAGGAAGTTAAGACTTAGTGAGCCGTAAAAAAGTATTTAGTCCGTTTCAGTTAGAGGTGCATAGCGTTTCTACATGAATCTAACAGCTACCAAAAACAAGTTATTTCACTACACATCGAGAAAATATCTCCTCCAGCATCTTGTAGTTCTTCAACGCAGTCCCAAACTTGCATGTCTACTGATAATCATTCCATAAAGTGTAGCCTAAAAAAACTAAAGCAGAAGCAACTACAAAATGATGTAGTCTACATGAGCAGACTTTATCACGTTGTATATTTTCCATTTCTCTAGTGCTTCAAACCCTCCTTCGGGACTCCAAACCTGCAGTCGGCATGCACCCTTCAGCAGCACCCAAGACCTACCTCAGTGCATCAGTTACTTGCAGTAAACATAGGGTCTTCAACAGAAATTATGTTCTATTTTTGTCACTTTTCCTTAAACCTAAGTTGCAAAATCGCATTGCAGGGCTTGCATTTAAACGTATTTCCCTATTGAGGCCATCACTCTATAGGGTTGAAAAAGACATGTACATCCTGGAGTGACACGCTGGGGTTACAGTTCTCAGGAGGGGAGGCACAGGCTTCGGAATGTCTTTTTAGGATATAGACCTCATAGAAGGGGAGTGTGGATTCAGTGGAGCTTCGTTCCTGCTCTTGTATAGGTGCAAGAGGCAATAGCACTCCCACCCTCCTTGCATTATGCTTGAGAATAGTCCCAGTATATTACATTGCTGGCTGCCTGCTGCACAATGCCAGATACAGGCACCTTTAGCAATACTGGCCATCACACAAGAACAAAAACAATCCCTGTTCCCTATGCTAAGACGGTAGACAGCATCCAAGATTTTATCTTATGTTGCTGTGTAAAATTATGCCCAAAAGGGTTTCCTGGTGCTATGAACCAACCGTAGACAGCCAACATGAATGACTGGAAAGGGTGATTTATGAGGAGGCTTTCAAGTAATTTTCTAAAGGTAAGACGGTGGTCAGTGGATTTTAGATAACAGGAAAAGTTATTCCATTGTTTAGTGTCTAATGGAAAAAAACACAGCCTCCACAGTGAGAATTTCTATAAACAGGCAGTGAAAGATTATTTTCTGAAGCAGAATGAAGTTGGCGGGTAGGGAAATACTTATAAAAACTACCATGCAAATAGCCAGAACCAGAGATTGTGTACAGCCCGTGGATCAGACATAGGTCATTGAAAGAAACCCTGTTCTTTCTCAGAAGCCAGTGACCAGAACCACTGTAAGGAGCCATATGTATCCTCCTGCCTAGGCAAAAGATCAAATGAACAGTCAAATTCTGAAGTGATTGTAATTTTGCAACCGACTGCTTAGGAGCACCAAGGTAGAGCCTATTACAATAGTCTAGTCTTGAAATAATGAGAGTTTGAAAGAGAGGTTTTCAAAATTCAAGATGCAAATAGAGAAACATTCTCTTCAATATCTTAAACTGGCAGAGACAATCCTATTAGTTTGAGTAACCAATGAAAGCTTATCATCCACTTGCAAACCCAGGTTTTTGAACGCATTTGTGGGAGATGGAGAAGGCCTGAAATTAAAGGACCGGGAACTGTCGGACCAAACCATGTAGGTTTGCCCTAAAACTAGAATGCTGGTCTTGTCAGTGTCCATGTTTAGGCATTGCAGTGCATCCAGTTGACAACTGTAAAGCTTTGCTTAAAATATATCACATTATGATCCATACAACCATCCAGACGAATGACGAGCTGACTATTAGCATTAATCATGAAACAATTACCAAGGATCGGATACATTGCCCCATTGCACAATGTAAATGCTTTATGTTTTTAATAACCTGACTTTGTGTTTCTCCTGACTAGGCACTCTTAACATATATTGCCTACCAGTAAGGGTGATATGTGACTTCTGCACCTTGTAACACTTCACACATGTGAATGATTTAGTGTCTCTGTGCATTGTGTGCGTGTGATGCAAAGCGCACTGACGTCCTATATTGGGATGAGAAGTATTATAACAGAATTAAATGCAAACAATTAATTAGTAAGTGATATATAAATAATTATGTGTATTTACTCATACAGAAACCACTGACTTCTTACTGTGCATGCATATCTCTCATATACAGGGGTTGAAGAGTCAATTCCTACCTACAAATCACAGTTTCTCTTAAGTACTCGTAAAGTGATAACACCCTCTGTGCCTTTGTCTCCCTGCATCAAATGTTAGGGTAAAGAGAGCTCCCAGTCAAGATGATACTCAGTAGTATTCAAAGGAAGGAAGGTCTGATTGCCCTTTAAATCAGGCCTTTGTTTTGGACCTAGCGAGAAGTGAAAATAACAAAGGATCTTCCCCATCTGCAGACTGCTGCTCTGAAAGGAAAGCAGACAACACACATGAGCTGCCAAATGTGTCCTGGTGTCCACAAGTTACACTGGGACAAATTCAGGATATTCCACGGGGGGCAGCTGGATTCCGGGTCCAACTCCATAATAGCTGCCAAATCTGGTATTTGAATGGATTTCCCTCATTTCCTGCACTGCCTAGCCTATAGATACAGGATGTTTTTGAACTAATCACTGTGGCACCTCACAATAGGTTGCTGCATGATCCTAAATAGACACGAACTATCGCTCCTAAGAATTGTGGTGCCAATGAAACACACTAGCAGTGACTGTCCCGAAAAAGACTTGGAAAAAATGCATACGAGACTTGAGGTGTTGATAGTTCTATTTTTTTTTTTTTATTGCACGTTTTGGCATAACCGTGTATGAATGTTTAGAGTAATCTGTCAACTAGAGATTGCTGTTTCTATCTATTGCTGGTTCTGATACGCTGATATATAATTTACGCAACCCATCCTGCACTGAGCATTTCCTCACGAGCATTTGTTGAAAGCACTACACCACAATTATGAACTACACACATATTTGTATCAAATTAAAAGGTATATTATCGATCAAAAAATTACTGCTTGGTCCGATCGCATTTCTAGACTCCAAGCTTTCTTTATTTTCTAGATGTTTACCTTTTCTCTGTTTTCCTGTTATAATCATATAGTTTGAATCAACTGTATTTCAGGGTCCTTAAACAGTTAAAATATATCTTAGGGGGCCACAGTTGCTCAGACATCACAACCATGAAAACTCCGCAAGTGCTCGTTACGAGTTGCCCACATAATATTTAAATCTCGTGTGTATGATTTAGCAGTTCACACCTGGTATTTCATTGTTTTAATTCGCTAATGGTATGTGTGTAGCTATTTATGTAATTAACAGCAAAGTTGTATGTTAACCTTCAGTGGGCTATAAAATGAGTACTACTGATTAGACGAAAACGACGAAATGTAACTGAAATTATTTTTCATCTTTATTTAGTGATGTAGTTCAAGAGGTGAGGACAGCAACATCCGATAAACTACCAACTATTGAATTAGTTATACCATAAATTAATATTAATTTAATGTATCCCCCTAGCATTTTGAATATTACTTTCTTTGTTTGTATCACGATTTCGTTACTGTGTCTAAAAGCTCTAATTTAGATGCTACACGTGTCTCAGAATAAGTCAAAACAAAGTACACAAAAGGAGACGTGACCTGACAACCAGAGCTGCCGACTGGGAACCAGTTTCGGTCCCGGCTTCACCTCAACATCCTGCGACTCTGGACACATCACTTAAACTCCCCGTGGTTCATAAATACATCCTACCCTGTTTTATGTCATCTTGAGCTCTAGTGCCTCTGGTCCACTACCAAGCTCGCGCTATGTTAAAGAAAAAAAAGCAGAACACCGCCAATAATAACGGTTTAAACGGTGTCACTTCACAGTTTTAAAGGCGCTCAGTCACCTACCTCTGAAGGTGGGGAAGCCGAGTCGGGAACCGCCCCGGTGCCTTGCGGAGAATGGAACGGCTCTCATTCGCGCACATAAAGCCTCTGTCAGCGGCTGCCTGGTGAACCCTCACTTATGGAGAAGGAAAAAGACCGGTGCCCGTCAAGAAAAAGAAAAAGAAAAAAGCATTTCATGAAATGAAAGATTAAGAACATCACTTCATTGATCTCCCGACCAAGAGAAAGGGTTGCACGGAGAGTATCGATCTTGTTGTCACTTCTTTAACATGTCGACGGCATAATTAAAACAGGATTTGTAAACTTTAATTTCCGGCAGATCTGGGTTTGTCTGCGTGTGCCTCTGCGGTGTCTCTATCCTGGGCTTGATTGCGCTGTGCCCACACCGCCCTGATTAGATAATCAGCGCAGGGAAGTTCCACGCTTGTCCTGATAAAACTCTGTCTTCCATTTTATTTACTTGATTGATTCTGGCTACTCCAGCCATTGCGTAAACAGCTGCAGGAAAGCACGTCAATCCGAGCCAGGCGTCGTGTGTGACGTCACTCCTAACAATCAAAGCAGTCCAACGTCAAACTACAACACCCCTCGTGTGACTAGAATGACGTGAGGGAATTCCATTTATACTATACTGCTGTGTGGTTCGCATCTTCGGCCCTGGCATGGTCATCTCAACCAATCGTTTTCTGGGTCCTTGTCGTTAGAAGCTACATCCACCTGGATCACGCTAATGGTGCTATTTTTTTATTAATGTTGGAGGAAGGAGTTCTGGCACAATTTTAACTAGTGTCTTTGAAAACACACCAAAATGGTAGAAGAAGGCGATTTCCTCATTGAGGAATCTGACCAGCGTATCTGCTCATTCTAATATATGCAACATTACTTACTTCTTATATGGTGATGCAATATACACCGCATGTATGTGTGCATGTATTTCCAAACATTTACTTCTCAAAATACCATATATTTAAAATTACTGAGTCAGAATTATTAATTGTGCTTTGTTCTCTTTCTATTAAAGTGCTAAAATACTTTAAATCAACTAGAAAAAAACGATGGATTTGAGGAGGTCAGTTACTTATTATAACGATTTATTTTTGCAGTTTTGTTTTTATAGAGCGAACTTGCCAGAAAAGGGCAAGAGAACACTTCACATAAGTACCAGATAATATTACACATTTTTAGGCTGAGACTATGGACAGCCCAATCTGTCTGGTTGTGAAAAAAAACCATTGTGAACTTACTCAGAACATTCAGCCCACCCATTGCTTATGCTTTCTATTCAATGGAGTTCCCTGTTTCATCCTCTCCATCTTGTGTTTGTCTTTCACATCAAACATAGCCTCTTTACCACCTCTTTTCCTGGCTGCTTTTAAGGAACTTTTTTATTTATTTTTGTTTAAGCCCTTCATGACAATATATGGGCTTTCAGACTGTCTAACTTGTGTGCTTTCTTCCCCACCAGTTTAATTTTTCTCACACATGTGCTTCTCTCCCCTCACTTGCATGTGAGTTGATCCCTCGCACCCATGTGCTTCTCCTGCCACAATCCACATTGCTCTTTCGCATGTGTTTCTCCCTTTAACTCTGTGCTCCCTCCATTATGTTGCTTCTCCACCATCTGTCATGTTACTTCAACCTGACTCCATTCCCAACCCACTCCAACAAACTGCTCATCAATTTTATTTAGGTATATATATATATTTTTAAGCGCTTTCTATCTATCTATGCTATCTATCTATCTATCTATCTATCTATCTATCTATCTCTCACCAACAGGCAAATAAAAGGAAAGAAAAGCCTGTGTCCTTCTGTAAGCCTAAACATGCGTGATAAACATATATGCTTGCCTACAAATTGATGTGTTGGCCATGTAAACACTCCTTTTTTATTTTTTAGCCATGCTGCACAGGAGTCGCAATGCTGTACAGCATGGCTAAGAAACCCTGGCACAGCCAATAGATCTCAAAGGGAAGACCTACTGGCTTAGCCAATGAGTCCAATGCTTCCTCTTTTAGGCACGGGGAGATTAAAATGATCTGCCTAGAATCACAGGATGTTGGACAAGGTCATGACTCAAATCTTGTTCTACAGTTCTTAAGTTGGCAGCTCTGGCCATTAGGCCACATGTCCTTCTCATAACGTCGAGCCTCTAATGACTAATGCTAGAATGGAAGATGCTGGCAAGGCTGCTTTACCTGTAAGCAAACTAATTTCTTAAACTGCACCTCAACACTTTAAGCATATGTTCTATGCAAGATTGATTTGTGTACGCTTACGCTTTTCACTTTTATTTTTTATATATATTTTCTGGTTGTGTGTGGGATATGTAAAACAGAAACTGCTGGGAAGATCCAGTTCACCTCTATATCATTAGTGGGCTGGCTTTACCGCCATTCTAGCGCTATCATACGAGCTAGCCTGAAGTGTGCTGGCTATTTTTTTTTTGGTCCAGTCACGGCACACAAGATATAAAAAAAAAAAAAAAAAAAGTAGTCCACACATTGGCCCATTCATGATGGCCCATCTGGCAGTGCCAGACTGTCAAAAACCCAGTTCAACACTGTGTATATTATTGTGACTGTGAGTAAACTAGAACATGAGATGTGTAAACCAACTCTGTTAAATTGGGGATGGGATTAAAACTTGAGAAGTTTTTCTCTACACCATTTAGGAATGATTTCATATTTATCTGCTGGTTTACAGGAAAAGACCTAACATATAAATGTAATTCCGTGAAGAAATCAATTTTTTTTCGAAAAAAAAATCTGGGTTTATAACCGTCTCACCTATTTTGGAATTCTTAAATTCTGGACCATCAAATTTATGAAAAAAATGCAAAATGCAAAAATCCAGAGCCATCTGAAAGGATTACCTTCATTAACTCCCACAACAACGTGTCACATGTGTTCCATATCCTTACCTCGCCTTTGGCCCTCTCGGTAATATTAACTAAAGCCATGCTGCCCACTTCAAAAACCTATGTACACAACAACTTGCGGTTTTTCAGATAGGTATGTATATAAACGTTCCTTGGCAGAGGGATTCTGGCCAGAACATTTTTATCAAACTGTGGATTTGTATGTGCATGAGTGCGGCTCTCAATTGTTCCGTGGGTCTGCTTTTAAATTTCGGAAAATACCATGATACATACATGTCTGCAACAATTACTAATTATTGTCCGAACCAAGCCTGTCAGAGAAGGATCTGACTGAAAAAGGCGCACTGGCCCAGCAAAGTACAGAGCATTGTGGGAAGAAGGCGATCTCTTATCCTACTCTGCCTCCTCGAACTACACAAATACACCCCGGGGTGGATGGTTGTTGGGCTTTCAATGATTCAATATCATTAATGACTGTAATAGTAACACAAGTGATGACAACAGTACTCTTGCAACAGCATGAACAGACTCGATCCTTTGCAAAATTTGGGCCTTCGAAAACCTCAGATGTTTTTGGAGCTTTTTTTGACTCCCGCAATGTTTTCGGTGAGAGTAGCCCATAAATTTAGAACCCAGCTCAAACCTAGTAGCTATAATTACATTTTTGAAGACTTTCTGTTCAGTCTACCTTGAAGAGGGAAGCAGATATCAGGTGTTACTTATATTTTACTTTAAGAGTGCCTCGTCTCGCGCTGCCATTACCAGAGCACAGAGAAATACTAGGCATTTTACATTCCCTTGATTTTTTTCGTACAATTCATGTTGTGCCCTACATCTACAATACTGAACTTTTAAAGACGCCTGCAGGAGGCGCACTTCCAACACAAACACAAATACGATTCCATTCATAACGCGGAAAATTAAAAAAGCACAGATAAAATGGACATTTCCAATATAGTGTGCACAGCGAACAATTAGAACACATGCCATCAGCAGTAAGCGCCAGTAAATTCGTAGTCAGGTCTACAATACTAGTATTTTTAGCAACGATAAAATATCCAATGAACTTTCTCAAATACTGTTCGCATGGTTGTGAAATCTGCAAAAAGAATTTACTGAATAAAGCTAGGAAACTTTCATTTGCCTCTTTGGCATCACAGACTGCTCTTTTCCAGTCAAAAAGTAAACGTCTAGTCTGTAAAACGGAGCGCGAGGGAGGCGGCCGTAGGAGTTCCTCGCGCTGCTCCTTCGTCTCCCCTCGCGCCCTCCCCCGCCCCCAGCAGGCCGGCGTTCTTGGCTTCACTCGGCTGGTTTGTTGGAGCCATGACGTGCATAGCTTTCTGAGTGTGACCCCCGTGGCAAACCTGTAAAACATTATACAGGATGAATAAGAACTTTCTTATTAGATCTGCAGCTGGGCTGGCTGGAAACAGACATATGGCAACAAGGATGTTTTGGAAGAAAGGCATTGCTTGACAAAGAAGCCAGTCTCTTGAATAAAGGTTTACACTGGCCCTTTGCTCTGTTTACAATACCATACGCCAGAGGCAGAGCTTGCGTTCTTCAACATATTGTTATTTAGCATCCTAAAAGTAATCGCTTTCTATGTTAAGTAGGCAGCGCGACAGACGAAAACTATTTCCTCTAAAACATAGGGGAAAAATGTCTGGCTTTATAGTTTCCCAAACTTTTTTTGAACGAACCTAGAGGTTTCTGACATTCCATTCATAGGGCTCAGTCTCAAATACTTGTAAACAAACCAACACATTTTGCTCGGACAAGCTACACGTGTACAGGTAGGTAGGCCTTCCAGCGATGACTTGGCTTCAACAAATACATGTTTGATGCTCACGTTTTGGGGTTGGCCCGGAGCACCTGACGTAAACATCAAGTTTGTTCTTAGCATTAATAGCAGAACATCCCATGGTTCAGCAAAGGCTGGTGTGCAAACGTTCAGACCAACAGTCCTAGTCGACTGTCTCCATTCACTGGAGGGGTCGCTGTCCTGAACCTCAACCCCTGGAGTAGTGAAGCCTTGGACAGTGTAGCCCCACTTGAAGCAAGATACACTACAAGGAGAACACTAGTAGCTCCTTGGTTCTCCACTGATTTTGCAGCTGATAGAAGACTCAGTAAAGTGTTAGAAAGTAAATGGAGAGACGCTTGCCTAGAAGAGGCTAACATAAATACTTATAGGAAATGAAAATATACAAAAAATACTTTGAAGATCACCAAAGACAATAGTCTTTTCTGAGATCCTTTCAGCAGCCCATAAATCTTCGAGTGAAGTTTTCAAATTTGTTAAAGATCAATCGATTTTAAGTTGTTTTTATGAAAAAGTAAATAACAGCACCTACTCTTTCAAGCTAGTTGGAAATGAGAGGTGGAAGAGTGAGATTTTCTCCCTATGGTGGTATCCACAATATTACATTTTGATCATTTGGAGGTAGAAACTGTGACCTCATATCTTGACTGTTAACAACAAGTTTGCTGCTAAATCCCTGCCCTGATTCATTTTTTCATATGGCTGTTGGTATCTTTGCCCCATAGATTAACAATTCGTGCAATGCTTCTCTTGAAGTGGAAATATGTCCTCAGACATGGAACGATGCCCAGATATAGGCAATATTTAAAAATAAACCATCAGCTGAGCCTCACCAGATAAGTAATTACAGACCCATTTCCTAGCTTCTGTTTCCCATGAAGATTCTAGAGAAGGAAGTTAAAAAGCAGCACTTCCCACACATTGGAGCCAATAACACCTTGGGCAAGACTTCAGTGGGTGTCCGGCCAATGCACAGCACAGAGACAGATCTTTTAGTGGTACTCAATGAATTAGGATAGCCTTTAGATAAGGCTAAAGTGCTGCAGTACTATCACTGGATCTCAATGCAGCCTATGTCACAGTGCCTCATACTACCCGACACAAAGATTACGTACAGTGGGTATTCAGGGAGAAGCACTGGACTGGCTTGCTTCTTTTCTATCTAATTGAACCCATACAACTAATATATCTTCTTTTCCATCAGACAGCAAGTTGGTGCTCCGGGGCCAAAGTTTGAGCCCTACATTCTTTAGTGTATACAGGTCTCCTTTGGCTAAGATGATACAGAGTTTTGGCCTTTCCATGATGTCATACATGGAGAATACACAAATTGTACTCCGCGTGACTGATGAGACTACAGCTGCAACAGTTTTTCATGCTGGTATAGTTTTGATGACCCAATGGATGTATGTAAATGCTCTAAAATTGAATGGGAATAAAAAAGCTTTTGTTTTTGGCCCTTGTCAATCACTTAGCCCCCAAATTAGTGGATTGCTGACTTGGAAAGGCCCCTTACACCGGTACATTCTGCAAAAATCGTGGATTTCTTCATGGAAAGTGAACTCACATTCGAAAAGCAAAATAATGTGATTTCTGTGTCCACTTTTTACTATTTGCAAATGCTCTTTAAAGCGATTCATTTATTGCCAACTCAGGTGTGAAAGATAGAGTACAGGCTGCCATTCTTTCTCATCTGGAATACTGCAAATGAACTGCTTTTTCGCATTCCTTCTAAAATGTTGACCCGTTTGCAACGTGTTTATTATAACCCAGGCATCAGAAATCCTATGGCCTTTAAGCATAACAACTAGGTTACCCAGACACATAGGGCCGTATTATACACAGGGTGCATTTTTCCTGTTTGCGCCATGGCGCACCTTTCAAAAGGTGCACCATGTGCTAACAGAGAAAGTGCACCCTATTATGCTGAATGCCAGCCCTCAGGGCAGCAGTGAACATGCACTGCCCTGGGGGCAGTGCATTCAAGAGGATTACAGAGTAGCTGCTTAACAGCTGCTCCATGTTTCACAGTGCAGGGGGCAACCTGCATGCACTTTCAAGCGGGGAGAGAGATCCCCTTGCAGGTGGGTGCAGTGAGTGACTGCAACTGCCTGCGATGGGATGTCTGGGGAGGTGGATCCATGGGACCTCATTTTCCCACCTCCTGAAGGCTGTCATCAGAGGGTGCACTAAGTGGGCCACCTTTTTGTGGCAAACTTTCAGGTGGCCTCCTGACGGATTATTTGCCCTTGTGCCCTAATCCATATTAAGGCACAGAGACAAAAAGATACCCACATTTGCATAGGGCCCTGTTCCATTCAAATAAGAGAATAGGTGGAGAATGGGCTGAAGATGCATGTGAAGACAGGTGGAGCAAACCCTGCAAGAGTTCTCCACATTCACCACTGACAACACACCACAAAATTCCCAGACAGTACTTGCCCCCCCCTCCAGGGATATGAAGAAACAGGGTTGATGGGGCTTCGGCTCCCTGGGGATCTATGCCGTAGGCCACTGAATTCTCCCCAAGACAGAAACGCACCCATGGATAATAGCTGACACCCTCCTTCCGACCTCACCCAGAACCTCCATCCCCACACATGGCAACAATAGATACACAACAGTAGCTGCCACATCTGTTAATGTTGATAATTATCTTTTTAATTCATTTGTTGGAAAACCCCGTTCTTCAGGAAGTGGATATTGGTATTAATGCTGTTAATATCACATGGCCGAAACTACACTTTAATAGAATCTACCATGTATGCCAATTTATATGTGATTGCTGTGAGCTCATTTAATAAAGACAAGTTTAAAAAATAAATGAGAATGCCCTCAAGATAGCAAGCTACATGTGTGCCAGCGCTATCAGGGTTACAGAAAGGGCCCACACAAGTGTCTGCGGCCCCTTCTTTAATACCAAAGTGCCCGGGAGATTGCACAAAGTGGGCAACACTCTTGTTGTACCCCCAGGGAACTTTGTATAATATGGTCCCTTGGAGTCTTACACTGGCATCTAGTAAACAAGACAGTGATGTTTAAAATCTCAAGCATTGCCCAGAGAGCCCTTCCTCAACAATTCCCAGCAATTATCCACTCTAGGTTTCAAAAATACATTCCAAACAGACCTGTGTGATCTGCCGATGCCGTTTTACTTGATACTTTTAGAGGCAACTATGCTCATAGGGGTACAGGCATTTTATTTTCTGGTCTCTAAGTTCTAGAGCAGTATGCCTTTATACCTCCAAGCCGAGCCAAATCACACTACATTTTGTAACGCTCTCAAAACCTCTCTCTTCAAATAGGTGGCTGTTTCTCTAGTGCCAGATCACCCTTTTCTCAGTATTTGTTGCAATTTAAATATACTTATCATCATCCTCATGACCTACAAAAATCCTTTCAAGAAGGTCTGAATACAGTTGGATGACATCAGATGTCTATGACAATACCTTCTGTGGAGAGCTAGGCTTCATTACTGGACAGGTGCAAGGCAGCTCAAAGCAGGAGATTATGAATGTAAAAGAAAAAACACATTTAAGGAAAAGTGACTTTTGTGGCTACCCCTAAACTAATAACAGAATGATTGGCTCTATATTGAGTGGACTTCCATACATGAGGGACCAGCCAACATGAACGGAGAATAACTGTCCACTTCCAATCAACTTATTGTAAAACCAAGACGTCCAGTAATTGGAGTTACTAGAGCCAAGAGTATCGGCACCAAACAGTCCACAGGCTGTTACTAACCCTGTAATACCACTGTATGTAAAACAGCTGGACAGAAAGAGTTACCAATCCAGTCTGGTCAGGAAGCCTTCCAGTGATAGAACTAGAAAACCCAACAGGCTGCAGGTCAATCCGAGTGACCAGAGAGATCTCCTTCCTTGTGATCGACCATATAGTGAAGGCCTCTATGTGCCGGCATTAGAATCTACTGAATAGAAGTCCACCCTCTAGCATCATAGCACTCCAGGCAGTAGCCATTACGTCCGAATTATACCACACCCACATCTGTGGACAACTAACTGATTCAATAGACTCTTGATGAGCATATCACAGGCTTGAGAGTTGAAAATCTGACTCAAAGGGCATGTTCAATGCCAGAAAAGGCCACATTCACAGTTTAGGAGAAATAACTAGGCAAATAACGAATAGCCTGAGACAAAGCAATCCTGAAATGTATGCAAGACTACGTACATTACCACGATAAAACTGTGACAACTTACATGATTAAAAATAATAGTGAATATTTTGGAAACACACACAACTGCCTCCAGAAGAAGATAACCACATTTCAATAAATATGATTCTGTTTGGCACATAAGAGCTACAGGTGTTGTAAATTCATAACTGGACTTTTCTTGTCACATAAATTGGTCAACCCTGCCTCATAATTTGGTCTTTTCCTGCCACATAATTCCAGTGGCTCTGCATATAACTAAATCACTTCCATTTATCTTCTTCTCTATCTGCAGCCAAAAATGAAAATGTTGCCATTTAGCATCATTATTTAAATCTGCCATGCTAATTTCAATAGAATACCACTTTCACCACCGCACCATCAGAGTTGTTGGCTGGCTAACACAATTCCCAAAAAAAGACACAAGACAGCCACGGAGGAGTAAGGACAGAAATAAACTATAAGGGTCACCCAATCTTATCAAGAGTGTTCAAACAGTCATAGTGCAATAAGGATGTTAGGTTTGCCTGAATCATGCTCATAATTACAATAAGGATAGATTAATAAAACATATGCATTATCATGTAAACCTAATAAAAACCTTTATCAGAAATAAACTTTTGGCATTAGACTGTAATGCTCAGAACAGCCCCCTAACGGACACCACAATTAAAATAGCATTTGAAAGAAACATGGTCATGTAACCATATAGTTAGCCCCTAGAGAGCATGCCCACATTAAAAAGACAATGTCAGAAAGTAAAGTAGTGTAACCATACATTTAGCCCCTAGAGAGCATAGTCCATTACGCATTTTTAGGGCTAGCAGGCATACTGCAATAAAATTACAAACAAGGCACTTTTAACAAAATTACTGCCAGCTGTAAAACAAAAGTTCCAGCCATGAAATAACCTAAAAAGAAACTGAGTGGTGGGAGGAGTTATAATTTTTGGGTCCCCACGGACTTAGTGTGGGGACCCAAAGATGATGTAGACAGAAGAGCATGTCATGGTGAATGTTTTGAAGGTGGTCCCATTGTCCTAGGACCACCACAAGCTGAGTTATGAGCAAACATGTTTTGTAAAAGTAATGGCCTGCAAAGCATGATGGCGCGAGTTTCCAGAGTGCAATTAACTTTGTAGTATCGGCTCTCCCGCTGTGCCGGGGACAGGCGCTTTTAGGATTTCTGTATTTTTTACGTAAAACATTTATCAATTACAAGTGTTTTTGTGAAAGCTATGGAGCACGAACGGAAGAGAGAAAAAAAATGACTCTGATTAGGTAACAGTGTGAACAATGTGAGCAGCCCTTCAATACCGCTGATGGAAGTCGCGCTGTTCTGCGCTGTTGGCGCTGTGAGCGATATGGCCGCCAAGGAGCATGACGGGGAGAGACATAAGAAACAAGCATTTGCAATGCAATGGGTCTCTCATATTTCAAACAAGTTGTCATCTTTTGACAACAGCTCCCGTGAGCAAAAACAAAAAAGAAAAGAAAAAGAGTGGAAACCAAGAAAAGACGACTTAAAATAAAATAAAGTTAGCTTAAAAAAAACACTTTGCAATTTTGCTTGCCCTGCAGGGCACGTTTTTCCAGTCACAAGCTTTTTTTTTTTTCAGGGCACTGGAAGTTAGAACAAAATAGTACCTTGATCACGTTACAAGCAGCGGACGGACACTAATTAAGTTGAAATCAATTAGTGCTTAATCCTTGCTCCACCTGAATGGAAATGATGCCAGACATGCCTCCACGAATTACGAGGCTGTAAAGAAGAGTGCCACGCAAACCAACAAATGGTGAGCAACAGCCAGGCTCCAAGCCCTTTACTGGACACAAGTGTGTCCCCCATGAAAGATCCATGTGCTAGAGCATGCACTCGCAGGCTCGACTCTAAAAAGTAGTTCGCCCACGCAGAAGTTTATCAGCAATGGTGCAATGATCCATGTAACGGGGTCAGTCTGCAAGGTGGTAACAAAACCGCCCCAAGGCGGGACAAACATAAAACATTTACCAATGATATCAAGTGATTTTTGAAAGGTAACCCCATGAAAGAGTGAAAGTGATGGGCATGAGATATGCGTGTTCAAAAGCCCGAAGAATACTTATAAGAGAGCGAAAAGCGCTTGCGCGCTTGACCTAAAAAGTAGGCTATTCGACAGCTGATTAAAATAACACAATGCAGCACTAAAACTGCCCGGATGAAGAACTGATTCCTTGAATGTAAATAGTAAAATGTTATTGAATATTGTGATTTGAATATTTCAATGACATTATCCAAACTTCAACATAAAACAAATCTCAGATGTTTGTAAATCAAACTAATACTGCAAACCCAATGCGCAGCCACAGAAATGCCTTAGTAAAGGAGGACTGGTGGGTGGGGAAATACCCCTGCAGTTGACAATGAAAATGCAAACAGGATTTAATTAGCCAGCTTCCACTGATACCCCTTCGACCGTTAATCTCATACCTGATTGGAGAGATTGATAATGTCTTGCAGTATGGTTTTAACATGGTTGCTAGGTTTTCCACATGAACACATCTCGAAGCAGGGTCGGACTGGCCTACAGGGCAATTAGGCAGTGCCCGGCAGGCTAGTCTGAAAGGGTAACGTGTGGACCATGTATTTTGGCTGACTGTGTGTCTATTTTATAGTGTGCTGGACTGGTTTATACTTTCTACTTTTGATTTCCTTGACATTAAACCAAAAATTGTCTGCAGCAAGCTCAAATCCATGCAGTCTTCCCTACCTTGCAAAACTCTTGCACAGCATATGTTTGCAAGTTCAAAACTGTTCCATTTGAAAACATGGGCCTTTTTAGCAATCTAATTCTCTAATAGTGGTCACTTTTATATTGGTGCATGGGTCTATTTTCTGTCCCAATCCGACTTTGTCATGAAGCCCCAAAACATCTGCGGCCACACTTCTATTAAAATGTTACACACCCTCATATACACCCTTTTTCATGCTTGGCCTATAGGAGGCTATTCAAACTGAGCCTATAAAAAGTACAGGGCACACAAGCATTTGCTTTCTTAGAGATCACCAAACTCTATTGTTTATACTGCTTCATAAGAATAAGGGAAAAAAAATACGGTCAGAAATCTTCACAAATACGTTTATTTTCCTTATAATGACAAGCACCACTGTCCCTTGCATGACTATGGCTCTCTTATCCTTCTAGGAGAAGTATGTGATTAAAAATGTATAACTTTCGTTTGCGTGCCCAATATTTGCATGCAACGTGCTCCAGTTGGCTTTTACTTCTTTAACACGTCAACCCATGGACATCATTTAGGGGTCGCCAGGGGACGCAAATGCGACCCCTGGCTTGCCCCTTACTGCCCCTGGGACTGGCTTTGCGACCCCTGGCCTCAGAGGTGGCAAAATCAGTGCCAAGAACACTGAGGCAGCTCCACACTCCATAAAGTCTTCTAATCCTCCATAAAGTCTTCTAATCCTCCATAAAGTCTTCTAATTGGAGACCCAAACCTCGCATTATGATAATCGACAGCAGGTTTGTGTGATTGGTTCGTGCCCTGAGCTGACTTTAGTTAGGAAGAAAACCAAGGGTCTCACAGCTGTTTACTGACAAACCTTTACACGACAATTACACACAGTTTGGATATCTTTCCCTTTCTGACATTCTAGACACTATCACCCAGCTCCTTTACAATAATAACATCAGCAGTTTCTAGCATCCTTCTGCATAACCAAAGATATGGCAAATGTTCTCTTTATGCATTTCACATTTTCGTTGGTAATTGCCTGTCTTGCTACAAAAATGTATGCTATTTATTACTTCTGGGACACGTCATTAGCAGCGGCACATCAAGGCACATATCCCCTCCCTAAACACCAAACAAACAGAAAAGGATTTTCTTTGTAACGTTTGTGTGGAAAGGAAGTGTTTCTGTTATTTCAAAAATTTATGAACTTTAACAGTAAACGAAAGATGGAAAACCTGACCTTTCAATTCTAAGCAGAATGTAGCCTAATTCATTACCATTTGTCAATTTTAACTTTAACTTCAACTTTGGCTTGTTTCATCACGTCTTTCATCATTCAGAAATTCGAAGCAGGGATGTGAGGTAATAACACTTCCTAAGGGTTCATGTTCATCTGACCCAGAATACACACATTCTATCCAGATTTCATCCCGTGCAAATCATTTTGATGTAGGTCTCATTTCGTTGAACTGTAAAATTTTGTGTGTGCTGGAACGGGAATGCGGTGGGGCGGGGGATGAGGTTTTCTTTGGGAGGGACAATCTTACTTTCTTGTTAATCACTACGTATACTACAGCTACCTAGAACAATCACATTTTGTTTTCATTGACAATTTAAGCACTAAGGTTTAAAACCATCAAGTAAGGTGTTAATAATCACTGTGTCTGTTGCAGCAAATTCCACTATTCCCAGATCACGAGCTGCTTATAATGTATACCTTTATTTTATTTTTATTTTATTTTTTTATAGCTGAATGATAAAAGGGAAGATAGAAGAAAGAGCACCTCATAGTCCCATATCTAGTCACTAGAAGCACTAGAAGGGTTTATAACAACTTTATTTAGGGAGGTAGCTACCTATCTAACTTTATTTAGGATGTGGTGTCATAGAATTTGTTAACACATAGCCATCAACAAGTATAACATATAAAACAGACACAGAACCTTATGATAGGGAACTGAAAAACTGCATACTAACATCACCATTTTGCACGTTGTGAATAGTAAATCAAAATCACTCATTAACAGCTGAAGGAGAAAGGAGAAAGACAATGGAGAGAAAAACTCTAATCAGAACTGTACATAAAATATTTATATATTTTCCTACATCATCTCTGTGCCCAAGTGAGCTCAATCATTAAATATTCAGATACAATGCTAAGATGCATCCCCAAAAGCCAACAAACTGAGCAGGCATCAGAAAATAATAGATGATTATTATTTTAAAGTTGTATTCAGGATTCAGACTTCCCTGCTTCCCCACCGCTGAAAGGATTTTACAGCCTCCCCCTAGCTAAAGATACATCTTGCCTCAGTGTGTAACTTTACAATGTGACAGGGAGGTTTGCAACGGATTATGATACTCTGTCTTCCCCTAGTCAGTGTATATTTTGTTTATTTCCAAAAGGGCTCTCATCTTGCCGAATAAGGTTTGTAGCACCACATTACTGTAGTCAGCCCAACTCAGAACTGCCATTAATCAATCCACACAGCGTTTTACCCACCACAGTACTGAGGGACTCTGCCGAAATAGAGGAAGGTACTCCCATCAATCAGAGGTGTCTGCACCATCTCAGGTTATCCAACACTTCTATTATTAAATCAATGGCAAAAAACAAAAGTGCCTAGGACACAGTTCCTGCAAGTGTTCAACCCCATCTAGAAACTCTTGTCTTTCCTCTCTTGGTTTCCAGTGCATGGATCGTGGATGGACAAGTTCCACTCTATCTGAATGACAGGCCCATCTTCGCCCCCTCTACTGCCATCACAGCTGCTGCACTGCTGGTAGTTTTCCATGGCACATCCGCATGCATTGTGTTTAATGGAGTAATATGTGCTCACTTTTTCTTATATTCTTTCCATCAGTGGAATCATGCGGCTATTCAGTTTGTCCTCATTTGTGCTCAGAAACATGTGACCTGAATAATTTTTCATTGTTTTCTTTTTTTCACAGCCATAATGTAGGAAGCAAGAAAACAGAACAGACATGACTCAATGTTGAAAAGGTAGAATAATGGAATCAACAGGAAGTGGGAACATGAGGGGTTCAGATCCATATGTCTGTCATCCAAAGGCAGTAGAAGCTGTCCCTGGCGACAATGAGGCAGCAGCTCAGCATCTTAGCTGCATTCACTTCCCTCTAACAGCATTACTGAAGCTGCCAAAAGTCAAAACCAGTGTGAAATCATTTTGCTCCATTTTCTGCTCTGGCGCAATATTTTAGTTTGGAGGCAAGTAGCATATATTGTGCAAACACCACGGCTTCTGGAGGGAGGTCCAAGTAGGCAAAAGTGATATTTAGGAAGTTAGATTTTTCTGTTTTTATTCTAAAATGAATCATAAGTACTTACTAACTGGTTGCTTCTGTAGTCCATTGTGCAAAATCCTCCATTTTCTCAGGCAAATCATAAAGAAAAGAATATTAACCTCTGTGTCTTTTGACTTAAAAAAAAAGACATAGTTTTACTGGCAAACTTTACCACGCCACTGGGCATAGTTTGTTAAATACTGACATCATAGAGCACTGTATATCAGTGTATATTGCATCAATCAGAAAGATGCCCCTGACATCGTCACTGTTCCTGGCATTTAAAAAAGCGTAAAAGCATCATCCAGTCATCTTGAAACAGCAATACTGTCCACTAGGCACACTGACCGGAAGTAATCACACGTTTCCTGGCCAGTAACATAGTTAAGAAAGTCTCTCTAATTGACTTTTTTTCACTAGGGAGAAGCATAGAAGATTCAGGGCCATTTACATGTAACTTAGAATGTCACTGACCCCCTGGTCACAGGACATAGAAAATGGATCACACTTCACATTTTTCACCATTTGCACTGGCAACTAATGAGGAACAAAATCGTTTTCAAAACCTTAAACATTGTTCATATGTGGTGTAGTTTCTGTTTTTGGCCTTTCTAGTTACTATAGTCTTTTCAGCATCACTCTACTCCCAAGGTGCAATCCAGATACAGAACCGTTTCATTAATAAGGGCAAACCAATGGTAATTACTACCTTTTCATTTGTGGTCTAAGGGCCAGATGTATGAAGAAACCACTTTGCGAATCTCTAATAGTGATTTTTAAGAAATAGCTATTTTCGCAAAATGGTCTGTATCATATTTGCGATTCAGTAATAGCAATTTCTTAAAAATCGCAAACGCTATTACCGAATCGCAAATAGCGATTCTGAGCCCATTCGCACCTATGGGCTGGCCCATAAGTGCAAATTTTTTGCATTTCCCAAATTGCGAATTCCTAACTGGAATTCGCAATTTAGGAAATGCAAAACCCCAGGGTACTGGGGGCCTAAGGTCCCCTCTGCTGCACCCCAAAAAATATTTGAGGACATGCAAGGCGCACACATGCCAAGTGGGCGTTACATGTCAATTTTAAAAATGCATTTTTTAAATTTGCACATGGTTACCGCCAAGTTTTACTTGGTGGTAATTGCGATTCCTTAATGCCCAATTCGCATTAAGGAAAAGCTTGATACATGTGCTTAAGAAATCGCAAATAAGGATTCCTTATTTGCGATTTCTTATTTAGAGAATCGCAATTTGCGATTCTCTAAATGGCCTCGCAATTTTAAGGAATCACTATTTTAGCGATTCCTTAAAATTGCATAGCAAATGCCTTTCATACATAATGAAAGGCATTTTTGCATTCGCAAACGGCCATTCGCACCGTTTGTGAATGCAAATTCGCATGATACATCTGGCCCTAAATCTTCTACTGCTACCTTTAGGAGACATCTAGGAACCTGACTGTACTTTTACTAGTGTCTCCTCCCATTGGTCAGCCTATGGCTGGATTTGACACAGCATCATGAAATTTAGACCTAAATGTAATATAACGTAACTTAACATCAAACGTCTGCTCCTTCCACAATGACCAGGCTCAAAGTCACAAACACTATATAGATTACTTCAACATTTAAGAATGTTATCATGGTTAAGGAAGAAATATGTGCTAAGGATTAAATGAGATATTTGACAAACTAACCTTCCCCCCCCCCCCAAAAAAAAAAATTATGAAGTCCTGAAACAAAAATAAACTGTGTAGTAATTCCTGGTAGCCACAATCTCTTGGATTTGGAGCATTCTGAATTCTGGCTGAACTTGTGCATGCATCGCAGCACACAAGAGCTATTAATTCTATGTTAACCTTTGATAAAAAGCTATACCACGACGAGGGCCTGCCCTATTTGTCATCCACCTACATCCAATGAAAGTAGATCAAAAGTTCGAAACTGTCACCCCTTTTATGTTCATTTCCTGAGAACAGTCATTTTTAACCTCCATCTTTAATGAAGCATGCCTCCTTTGTACCAACTGGCGGCAGAAGAGTGGCATTGGAGCAATTGAGAATTTACAGTGCATGCTTGATGCCTAAGAGCTTGGTGTAAAAAAATAAACTACTCTGAACTCTCCAGCCTATGGTTATTATTCTCCAGGATTCATCATCAACTGTACTGTTATTGTAATCCTTTTGGTGGCAAACTGTACATTTTAATCATGCTGGACTAGTATATTTGGACTGTACTGTACATAATTTAAAACCCAACTCTAGAGTAGTTTTTTGGATTTCTCCATCAATACCGTTTTGGGAAATTGTGTGGCAAACAGTGTATTTAAAAACACAATCTACAAAACTGAAAAGCAATAGAACCTGGATGCCACCAGACGACCCTAGCCCCACACCCGCCACATGTAAATCGACAGACTGTCTGTCTTGCATTGGAAGGATTTTTTAAAATAAAAATTGGTATTAAAAACACACAGTTAATTTTAATAAAAAAATTACATCATAAAATTATATCATGTCAATCAAAAATTCAATCCAGTCATAAATCTTGCTAACACTCAGGCATCTAATGGATCCTTCTGCGTCGCGAACTTCCGTTGGACCACATAGGTGTACTTGTGTTTGAATATTGCTGTTTTACAAGTAGAGACATCTCTTCCTCAGCTCATCTCGCACTTGTCTGGTGTTGGAAAAAACAACTATTATAACCTTAGTAGATCACATCAGTCTTTAACACAAAGTCCAGGACTGAGCCAAAACATGCAGCCTGCTCCAAGCCATTAAATTCTACAGACACCATCTCAACTCTTCTGTCACTTCCTTTTACCACATCACATTGTCTGCATACCGTAAATCCCTTTCTCAAACCATCTGCCCTCAGCCTCCATAGTGCTCTGCAATGCAAGGGTCCTGGGAATTCAGCTGGAAGAAGTCAGAAGCCCAGTTAATCATACTTAAGTCCTTCATGATACAACATCCTTGTTTCCCTCCCCCATTTTGAGGTCGAGCATAAGGGTATGACTCTGGTATACCTTTAAGTATACTTCTTCTGTGGGCTTCCAGCTATTTCATTTGTTAGTTTCAGTGTCATTTAAAAATCCTAGCTTGCTTGTGGTCAGTCATGCCTCTTTGTCCCTCCTTCTGTGTGGGAGCAGGGACCAACTACTGTATATTTCTGCTTTGTCCTGTGTATCTGGTCTGTAGGGGACTTTTTTTTTTTTAACTCTGTTTCCTGCTCCTGTCCAAGAAAGCTTCCTTTTTCATTTGCAGAGCATTCTTCCTTTGAGCTTAGCTGTAAACAAGGCTATATTAAGGCTATCTTGGTCACATTTGGTCCTTGTGGGCTCTCTGCACCCTCTCTCAGCTGCCTGGCTCCCTCCCATCCTTGGCTTGGTTTTTCTTTACTATGTGTGCCTGCCTGTATGCTGCGAGCAAGAGCAAAGGTTCGCTTGTAATTGCTTATAGCCTAGGCACTCAGCTTTACCAGGGCTCCACAGTCCTTAGGGACAGTGCCCACTTCTGCTACATACTGGGATCCCACTCGCAGCTCCATCAGTGCACCTCAGTTTTCACACTTCAAGCCCTCAGCCATGCCTGTGCCAGGAACCCTACACACACTGTCTACCAGAGTACCTCTGTTCTCGCAGTCACTACATTCTGCTGCTCCAGTACTGGGAACTCTGGCACAGCTCCATCAGTGCACCTCATTTCACACACTCCAAACCCCTCAGCCGTGCCGATGCCACAACCCCCCACACATCGTCTACCAGAGCACCTCAGTTCTAACAGTCAGTACACACTGCAGTTCCAGTACTGGGACCTCGTGTGCAGCTCCATCAGTGCACCTCATTTCACATACTCCAAGCCCACAGCTGTACCAGAACCCCAAACATGCCATCTGCCAGAGCACCTCAGTTCTTACAGTCAGTACACTCTGCTGTTCCAGTACTAGGACCTGGGGTGCAGCTCCATCAGCGCACCTCAAATCTACCTCGGCAAGATCATTTCCTTTCCTATAAAGGGACCCTGCTCACATACAGTTCAATTACAGCAGCTCAATTCTAATATTCAGTCCCACTGCCAAGCCAATAATGGAACCAAAAGAGCCAGTGCACCTGAAGTCTAACATGCAACACCACTGTTGATGGGAACCACCACAGCTCCTCCAGAATCCATCAATTCTAACATTCAGTGCACATTTCTTCTCAGTACTAAGGCACACACACACGCCCTTCAGGACTCCTCACTTATGTGGTTCAGAGGCAATGTCACTCCCATACTTGGCCCCACTCGCAGCTTCACCAGGGCACCTCCAGGCTAACACTCTGCAACACTGGCACGCCAATACTAGGTTCCACACTTAGCTCAATTAACATACCTCACTTCTGACCTTGTGTGCCTGTTACAATTCCAATATTGCAGCCCACATACAACTCTGTCAGTGTACCTCAACCCTAACCTGCAGCGCTCCATTATTCCAGTACCAGGAATTACACAGTGCTGACACAGGTCTGTCTATATCCCCAATCCTGATCTGAAGTGCCCCAATATTACTTTATTGGGGTTCACATACAACTATGCTAATGCACCTCCTGCTGTTCAACACTCTTACTTTTGTTTGAGGACAGGGGGAGCCAATTAAATTTATTCTTAGCAGCCATCTTTATCTGGGAGGGTCTGTTTCATCTATCTCACACCGTTCTTTCCTTTACTCTGTTTACTCTCAATGTTTTCTTTCTCCCCCACTTTTCTCTTCCCATCTCTTAAAATCCACATGTTAACAGTTCCGCTCTTTCTTTCAAATGTTTATTTCTACTCCTCTTCCTTTTTTTATTTCTCTCTTCTTCTTGCTACTTCCTCTTTCAAACTTACAAAAACGTGGTTATTTCCTTCCTTGTTTCGTTCCTCTCTTTTTTCATCAGGTGTTCATTCTTTCACTATTTTTTCTCTTTCCTTCATTCTTTCTTTGTCTTTTTTATTTGCTCTTTCCGTTGACTCGCTATGCGTCCTTTCACTTTTTTTTTTTTTTTTTTTTTTTTGTTTTTACATCTTTCTTCATTCATTTCTCTGGTGTTTTTTGTATCTTGATCTGTCAATTCACGTTTTACTATAAATCCCTCTTTTCCCCACCTGTGTGTGGAAGCCACATGTTACTTGTCGGGACCTGAAGTGTCAAAGTGGTTTTCCCATTCTGTGGCTGTGGGAAATGTGTGAGTACCTACATATCCTGATTCTTTTGCTGCTCGTTTCTCTCGCCATCTCTCTTTGTTACTCTAATGTTAATTATTTTCACACTTCTTTCATTATTTTTTCCTCTATCTTTCGTTCGCTAGCTTCCTTCCCTTTTTTCTTTTGTCTCACATTTTGCTCTATTGCTCTTAAGTTGTGCTTTCATTTTCTCGTTCTTTCTTTCACTTTTATTTTTTTTAAACCCCTTCTCTTTCATCCTTTTGTCTGTTGTATTCCTTTCGCTTCTCTTTTTCTGACCCATTCGCTTTCTCTCCTGAGGCTTAGTTACCAATACAGCAACAGGTGCAATAGCACCGGGGTCCAGAGACCTATGGACCTCACTCAACTCTAATTACTGTTGTATTTTTCTGCTGCAATTACAGTCAACCATTTTCCATTCTTACTCCAGGGCCCATGACACTGTTACTACATCACTTGTCCTCTCCATCTTTACTCCCAACTCCCTCTTTCCTTTCACCCTCCAATCCGTCCCAAATTATATTTTTGTTATGGTGTTTTGAGCATTACACTCTAATGCCAAAACTGTATTTCTGATAAAGGTTTATATAATTGTATTTGTTTTAAGATAGAGGAAGAAGGTAAATGGAAGTGCTTTAGTTAAATGCTGGGCCACTGGAGTTATATGGCAGGAAAAGACAAAATTATGAGGCAAGGTTGACCGATTTATGTGGCAAGAAAAGTCCTGTTATGAACTTACAATGCCAATAGCTCTAACTCAAGAAAATGCGAGACCTATTGAATTGCAAATGCTTGTTTCTATTGATGTTTATTTTGGGGAGCCCCAAAAAGAGGGTACTGCAGTAATCGAGAAATGACTCCTAAGACGTTTTTCCCTTGACTGCTAGGCCATAGACAAAGCATTCTTGCTAGCTTATGTTTCACAAGCAAGCTTTTTCTTTACATTTTAGTTGGTCTATATTTCCAAATAATCCATCCATTGCATATATTTCAAGACGAGTTTCCGACCACTTCCACTTCTGCTCTAGTTCTATGGGTCTCAAACACGGTGCCTTCTGGGTGACCTTGTGTCCCACTATGCGGGCTCCCACTTCTCTTGTAAAGCCACCCTAGGCTAGTCTCACTCAAACCTTTTTGCCTATTTTTTCTTCCTTCCAAGCAGTATCTTACAACACAACAAATTACTTTCCGAACAACACTTTTCTTAATATCTACTTCTTCACACGTTCAAACCTTAATTTTATTGTGCTTTCAAGTTTGTGTTCCAAGCTCGTTTTCATTTTGCAAAAACTAGGTTGTTTTTGTTAAAGTATGTGTAATGATTCAAGCGTAGCTCCTAAAACTACAAAATCAAGAACAAAGCAAAGGCTTAGAATATCCCGCGACAAAACAAATCTCCTTTTCACAATCTTATAAGAAAGCTACCGTGTTGCAGGGTTTGCGTCAGACCGCTACATTTTCGCCGTAGGGTGTTGTTCCACACCGGCAATACGCTAAGAATGATTAAACTCACGTTAATGAGGGAAGAACAGCCTTGAATATATAAACACGGCGTGGTTTGAGAGGACTAACAATTTAAATGTCAGCTACTTTCCATTCCTAGGTAGCATAGCATATACATTTCACACTGACTAAGTACTGTTTGCACACCGATGGCGGGAGCACGAGTTGGCGAAGGACTGAGAATAAACAGACATGGTTAGACGACATGCAGCTATCCTGGCCTGAGAGGGCTGCCTACGCGTTAACCAGTGTGAGCAGCAGGGTGTGTTTGCTTTCATGTACTACAAGTGAAGGAATGGTGTTTACCCCTGTGTGAAGTGCGGCCGCGCAGTTTCTGTTCCCTCAGACGGCCACACAATGCAAATGGAAAGTCTCACTTGCCGTCTGCTTGAAGAGTACTCTGGCAGCAAATATTTTTACAACTAGGCCAAGAGCTGCGTAGGTACACAGAGATGCTTTCAGAAGCATATCTAGTTTTATTTTTCATTTCTGCGACAGCACCTTAGATTTAAGGATGTGGTCGCATATATCCACAAAGGTAAGCATGTCTTTAAATGTAAACACCTACTCAGGCTCCACCTGCATCTTATACTAACCTGGTCTAGTAATGTACTGCTAGCAATTTGTTTTCTAGTTTTACACTAGTGAAATAAAAAGCAAGAGATCAATTCACAAAGGTAAACATGGTCATAGGAGGATGGTGGGGCATAGGTGAATGTTTTGAAGTGGTTGGGCCCTGACAGAGAGTGATTGGGCCTACAAGCACCTATATGATGGGACTTGGAGGTACTCCGCAAAGAATTTTGTAAAAACTATAGGGCGTTCTGGAGAGCAATGGGGCAGTAGCAATACATACACTGGGTAGAATCTGAAGGCAACTGTGCAGACCTTTTTGGATACTATAGCAAAATGAATTTTCACGTTATTTTTAAAGTACGTTGAACTAGCTGCAAAGTTCGAGTATGTGAAAAAAGATGCACATTTAAAATAGAAGGGCTCGACACAGGATTTAAAGGTTCACTAGTGGGAATGTGGGTTGCAGCTGAAGTTCACACCATAAAAAGTGTTTTAACTAATCCTTGTGTGCAAACGATGTACATCAGAAGCTTGACTGAGTGAAAAGTAATACTCCCGGCTGCCTTTGCTGCAGCTTTTCCAAATACTTGGAGTGTGTTTCACTGATACTCACAGGCTTACCTGGAGGTGAAGGTGCAGAAGGCGGCATTGCTGGGGCACCTGGAACCTACTGAGCACTGCAACTGTGCTCCTTCCATGTGTCTAACTGTGTATCGCATACAAAGGTTTGAAGAGCACAGGTTCAGCTGCACTGATGGCGGACTCTGTCAGTCTGCCAGGTTATTCTCTGATTCTCACTGGTACTAGGAGCCAGGATGCCCACCCTTGCAGCTCTGAGCTGCCCCAGTGAGCTTCTGTTCTGTCTGACCTGTGACAGTTAAACAAACCCCCCCCCCCCACCCCACATCAGCGCCTTGAGACCCTCACGGGTGAATAGTGTGCTTTACAAATTCCTGATTGATTGATTGATTGACACTAGTGAGAAGCACAATGCCACAGTGCAGATGCAGAAGTGGCTATAGGTTTCCAACAATAGATTATGATTACGCTACCTGTAGGTAGCCCACAACATCCAGACTGGTGTGCCCAGTTGTTCTGATAAGCACTCTCACTGATTTATTCACCTGTGTCCAAATGTTCAGGTTGAGTAGACCGGCTATGTGCTCCCCATCCTGAATTACGCTCTCCTCCATGGGAGTATTGTCAATTGTATGCATTGCTTCATAATTTCAGGGGGGTTTCAAACCATTATAGTTCAGGAAAAGATAAAAAAGGGCTATTTATCATTATGTGAAACTTACTGCCATGTCCTTCTCATGAGAAACTGTCACCCAGAAAGCCACATCACGATGAAATACACTAAAATGTCACAGAAAGGTATAGCAATTTGAGTCCATATCCCCGTGAAAGTAATGGGGACTTTTTCATTGCTGGTGTGGGGAGGGAACTACAAGTAGGGGCACCAATTTTGATATTTTATATTTATATATATTTTTTAATTAAAACAGTAATATAGCTCAAGGTGAAATTTAGTGTATAATATTATGTATTTTAACATATTTGGATTAAAAAAGCACAGGGACTTTATTGCATTGATAAGTATGTTTGATGGGGAAATTCCCTGAAAAAATAGGAAGAAAACAATATTAAAAACATTTTTTTTTACTTTTGACATTGAAAAAGCAACATAGGCAAAGGTGGAATTTTGTTCCTAGGAATGACTTCTGCCGTTTGCTTACCATTGACTTTGTGGTTTGCAACTCATATTTTCTTGCTTTCAATCTGCTGGCTTTGTGTTGGGCTATCCAGCTTGAGACCACCTTCCCTTGCGAAACCCTTACTACATCATTAGTCTGAGTCCCCCCTTTCTGTAAACAGGCCTGTAAATTTTGTTCTATTCTCATCACATTTGCTGTACATTCAAAGTACAAGGTCAAATGTCAGGCAATGTCTTCCAAGGACCCTTTTTTACCTTTCTTTCTCTGACTTTAAAGTGAGAGGATTTATGTGACAATACAGGATGTAGGAAAGAGGTTTCTTCTAGCACACAACAACATATCAATGAACTGTGTAAGTATTTCAGAATATATCAGAATTAGGAACAGAAAACTAATTTTTTGTTTTTTCTCAAGTGTGTTGGAAAAAATGTTTTAATGTGATGAAACAAATCATTACACAAGGTGAAGCAATTTCCACACATTTTCGTCTGTGCACTGTATAGTTTTATTAGTAAAACTGTATGTCTGTGTAAATGTAATGGTCAGTTCAATTGAAAATGTGTTGTCTGTGTTGGCAGTGGGCTACCACACCATGAATACTCCACTCTACCTTATTCCACTCTAATCTGCACCACTCCATTTTACCTCACTCCATTCCACTGAACTCTACACCATTCCACTCTACGCCACTGCACTCTACCCCGCTTCAGGCTAAGCTTCTGTATTCCACCCTGTACCACTCAACTCTCTGCCAGTGCACTCTTCGTCTTTCTCCTCTACACCACCGCACTCTTTGCCACTGCACTCTACACCACTCCAGTCTATGCAACACCAATCTACTCTGCACAATTCCACTCTACACCACTGTACTCTACATCACTCTGCAACACTACACTCTATACCACTGCACCCTACACCAATTTACTGTATGCCACTGCACTCTACATCACTCTACGCCATTACACTCTATGCCACTCTACACAACTGCACTGTACCCTGCACCACTCCACTTTATGCTACTTCACTCTACTCTGAAACAATCTACTCGAAACCACTCTACTCTACTCCACACCACTCCATGCTACTGCAATCTATGCCACTCTACTTTTAGCCTCTGTACTCTACGCCAATGCACTCTTCACAACTGCACTCTATGACACTTCACTCTACTCTATGCCACTGCACTGACACTCTACTCTGCAACACTGCGCTCTCCACCACTGAACGCTACGCCACTCTATGGCACTATACACCAATCTATGCCACTTAACTCTACTCTTCACTCTATGCCACTCAACTCTACTCTGCGGCACTGCCTTCTAAACTTCTACACCACTCAACTCTGCCCCACTCTACGCCACTGCACTCTAAGCCACTGCACTCTATGCTACTCTACTCTGAACCATTCTATTCTGTGTCACTCTACTCTGTCACTGCACTCTGCGCCACGGCATTCTACTATGCACCACTCTAATCCACACCACTGCATTTTACAATGCTACATTGTATGCCACTGCACTCAATTCCATTGCACTCTGCCAGACTACACTATTCAACTCTCTACCCCAATGCACTCTACACCAGTCCACTCTATGCCTCTGCAATACACAAAACTCTCTGCCACTCCACTCTACAACACTCTGCTCCACTCTTTGCCATTCCACTCTGTAGGAGGCTGGACTGGCTTGTAGTGAGTACCAAGGGGTACTTGCACCTTGCACCAGGCCCAGTTATCCCTTATTAGTGTATAGGGTGTCTAGCAGCTTAGGCTGATAGATAATGGTAGCTTAGCAGAGCAGCTTAGACTGAACTAGGAGACGTGTGAAGCTACTACAGTACCACTCAGTGTCATATGCACAATATCATAAGAAAACACAATACACAGTTATACTAAAAATAAAGGTACTTTATTTTTATGACAATATGCCAAAGTATCTTAGAGTGTACCCTCAGTGAGAGGATAGGAAATATACACAAGATATATATACACAATAGCAAAAATATGCAGTATAGTCTTAGAAAACAGTGCAAACAATGTATAGTTACAATAGGATGCAATGGGGAAACATAGGGATAGGGGCAACACAAACCATATACTCCAAAAGTGGAATGCGAACCACGAATGGACCCCAAACCTATGTGACCTTGTAGAGGGTCGCTGGGACTATTAGAAAATAGTGAGAGTTAGAAAAATAACCCTCCCCAAGACCCTGAAAAGTGAGTGCAAAGTGCACTAAAAGTTCCCCTAAGGACAAAGTAGTCGTGTTAGAGGAATAATGCAGGAAAGACACAAACCAGCAATGCAACAACTGTGGATTTCCAATCTAGGGTACCTGTGGAACAAGGGGACCAAGTCCAAAAGTCACAAGCAAGTCGGAGATGGGCAGATGCCCAGGAAATGCCAGCTGCGGGTGCAAAGAAGCTTCGACTGGACAGAAGAAGCTGAGGTTTCTGCAGGAACGAAAAGGGCTAGAGACTTTCCCTTTGGTGGACGGATCCCTCTCGCCTTGGAGAGTCGTGCAGAAGTGTTTTCCCGCCGGAAGGACGCCAACAAGCCTTGCTACAAGCAAATCGTGCGTTTGGCGTTTTTGGACGCGGCTGGGGCCCAGGAGGGACCAGGAGGTCGCAAATTGGACCTGAAGAGAGAGGGGACGTCGAGCAAGACAAAGAGCCCTCACTGAAGCAGGTAGCACCCGGAGAAGTGCCAGAAACAGGCACTACGAGGATGCGTGAAATGGTGCTCGCCGAAGTTGCACAAAGGAGTCCCACGTCGCCGGAGACCAACTTAGAAAGTCGTGCAATGCAGGTTAGAGTGCCGTGGACCCAGGATTGGCTGTGCACAAAGGATTTCCGCCGGAAGTGCACAGGGGCCGGAGTAGCTGCAAAGTCGCGGTTCCCAGCAATGCAGCCCAGCGAGGTGAGGCAAGGACTTACCTCCACCAAACTTGGGCTGAAGAGTCACTGGACTGTGGGGGTCACTTGGACAGCGTCGCTGGATTCGAGGGACCTCGCTCGTCGTGCTGAGAGGAGACCCAAGGGACCGGTAATGCAGCTTTTTGGTGCCTGCGGTTGCAGGGGGAAGATTCCGTCGACCCACGGGAGATTTCTTCGGAGCTTCTGGTGCAGAGAGGAGGCAGACTACCCCCACAGCATGCACAAGCAGGAAAACAGTCGAGAAGGCGGCAGGATCAGCGTTACAGAGTTGCAGTAGTCGTCTTTGCTACTATGTTGCAGGTTTGCAGGCTTCCAGCGCGGTCAGTGGTCGATTCCTTATCAGAAGGTGAAGAGAGAGATGCAGAGGAACTCGGCTGAGCTCATGCATTCGTTATCTCAAGTTTCCCCAGAGCCAGAGACCCTAAATAGCCAGAAAAGAGGGTTTGGCTACCTAGGAGAGAGGATAGGCTACTAACACCTGAAGGAGCCTATCAGCAGGAGTCTCTGACGTCACCTGGTGGCACTGGCCACTCAGAGCAGTCCAGTGTGCCAGCAGCACCTCTGTTTCCAAGATGGCAGAGGTCTGGAGCACACTGGAGGAGCTCTGGACACCTCCCAGGGGAGGTGCAGGTCAGGGGAGTGGTCACTCCCCTTTCCTTTGTCCAGTTTCGCGCCAGAGCAGGGGCTAAGGGGTCCCTGAACCGGTGTAGACTGGCTTATGCAGAATTGGGCACATCTGTGCCCAACAAAGCATTTCCAGAGGCTGGGGGAGGCTACTCCTCCCCTGCCTTCACACCATTTTCCAAAGGGAGAGGGTGTCACACCCTCTCTCAGAGGAAGTTCTTTGTTCTGCCATCCTGGGCCAGGCCTGGCTGGACCCCAGGAGGGCAGCTGCCTGTCTGAGGGGTTGGCAGCAGCAGCAGCTGCAGTGAAACCCCAGGAAGGGCAGTTTAGCAGTACCAGGGTCTGTGCTACAGACCACTGGGATCATGGGATTGTGCCAACTATGCCAGGATGGTATAGAGGGGGCAATTCCATGATCATAGACATGTTACATGGCCATATTCGGAGTTACCATGGTGAAGCTACATATAGGTAGTGACCTATATGTAGTGCACGCGTGTAATGGTGTCCCCGCACTCACAAAGTTCAGGGAATTGGCTCTGAACAATGTGGGGGCACCTTGGCTAGTGCCAGGGTGCCCTCACACTAAGTAACTTTGCACCCAACCGTTACCAGGTAAAGGTTAGACATATAGGTGACTTATAAGTTACTTAAGTGCAGTGTAAAATGGCTGTGAAATAACGTGGACGTTATTTCACTCAGGCTGCAGTGGCAGGCCTGTGTAAGAATTGTCAGAGCTCCCTATGGGTGGCAAAAGAATTGCTGCAGCCCATAGGGATCTCCTGGAACCCCAATACCCTGGGTACCTCAGTACCATATACTAGGGAATTATAAGGGTGTTCCAGTAAGCCAATGTAAATTGGTAAAAATGGTCACTAGCCTGTCAGTGACAATTTGGAAAGAAATGAGAGAGCATAACCACTGAGGTTCTGATTAGCAGAGCCTCAGTGAGACAGTTAGTCACTACACAGGTAACACATTCAGGCACACTTATGAGCACTGGGGCCCTGGGTTACCAGGGTCCCAGTGACACATACAACTAAAACAACATATATACAGTGAAAAATGGGGGTAACATGCCAGGCAAGATGGTACTTTCCTACACAACCCCCCCCCAAACGAAGGACAATAAGACTAGCCATTACCTGATGAGTCTTCATCGTCTAAGTGGAAATATCTGGAGAGTCCATCTGCATTGGAGTGGCTACTCCCAGGTCTATGTTCCACTGTATAGTCCATTCCCTGTAGGGATATGGACCACCTCAACAATTTAGGATTTTCACCTTTCATTTGTTTTAGCCAAAGTAGAGGTTTGTGGTCTGTCTGAACAATGAAGTGAGTGCCAAACAGGTATGGCCTCAACTTCTTCAGAGCCCAGACCACAGCAAAGGCCTCCCTCTCAATGGCAGACCAACGCTTTTCTCTAGGGGTCAACCTTCTACTAATAAAAGCAACAGGTTGATCCTGGCCCTCAGAATTAAGTTGTGATAGGACTGCCCCTACTCCTAATTCAGATGCATCAGTTTGGACATATAATTTTTTAGAGTAACAAGGGCTTTTCAGGACAGGTGCAGAGCACATGGCCTGCTTCCGCTCCTCAAAAGCTTTCTGACAGCTTGCTGTCCATAATACCTTTTTAGGCATTTTCTTGGATGTGAGGTCATTAAGAGGGGCTGCCATGGAGCCATAGTTCTTAATGAACCTCCTGTAATACCCAGTGAGGCCTAGGAAGGCTCTCACCTGAGTCTGAGTGGTAGGGGGAACCCAATCAATGATAGTTTGGATTTTCCCCTGAAGTGGTGCAATCTGTTCCCCACCAACAAGGTGTCCCAGATAAACCACCTTACCCTGCCCTATCTGGCACTTTGAAGCCTTGATAGTGAGGCCTGCCTTTTGCAGGGCCTCCAAAACTTTCCATAGGTGGACCAGGTGATCATCCCAGCTGGAGCTAAAGACAGCTATATCGTCCAAATATGCTGCACTGAAAGCTTCCAGCCCTTGCAGGACTGTGTTCACCAACCTCTGAAAAGTGGCAGGTGCATTTTTCAAACCAAAAGGCATTACAGTAAACTGGTAATGTCCTCCAATGGTAGAAAATGCAGTCTTAGGTTTAGCATCTTCTGACAATTTGATCTGCCAATACCCTGCAGTCAAATCAAAAGTGCTTAGATACTTGGCAGATGCCAGTGTATCTATGAGCTCATCTGCCCTGGGTATAGGGTGAGCATCAGTTTTGGTTACCAAGTTGAGACCTCTATAGTCTACACAAAACCGCATTTCTTTCTTTCCATCTTTAGAATTGGGTTTTGGTACCAGTACCACAGGAGAAGCCCATGGACTGTCAGAGTGCTCAACTACTCCTAGTTCCAACATTTTCTGAACTTCTTGCTTTATGCAGTCCCTGACATGGTCAGGCTGCCTATAGATCTTACTTTTGACAGGTAAACTGTCTCCAGTATCTATAGTGTGCTCACACCAAGAAGTGGTGCCTGGCACAGTGGAGAAGAGTTCTGAAAATTGTCCTAGGAGATTTATGCAATTGTCTTTCTGCTCAGCAGTAAGACAATCAGCCAAAACTACACCTTCCACAAGAGCATCTTGATCTGTGGAAGAGAAGAGATCAGGTAGAGGATCACTGTCTTCTTCCTGTCCCTCATCTGTTGCCATGAGCAGGGTGAGATCAGCCCTGTCATAGTAGGGTTTCAGGCGGTTGACATGGAGCACCCTAAGGGGACTCCTGGCAGTGCCTAAGTCAACCAAGTAGGTGACTTCACCCTTCTTTTCAACAATTGTGTGGGGACCACTCCATTTATCTTGGAGTGCTCTTGGGGCCACAGGCTCCAAGACCCACACTTTCTGCCCTGGTTGGTACTGAACCAAAACAGCCTTCTGATCATGCCATTGCTTCTGGAGCTCTTGGCTGGCCTGAAGGTTTTTACTGGCCTTTTTCATGTACTCAGCCATCCTTGATCAGAGGCCAAGTACATAATCCACAATATCCTGCTTAGGAGCTTTTAAAGGTTGTTCCCAACCCTCCTTTACAAGTGTGAGTGGACCCCTAACAGGGTGTCCAAAAAGAAGTTCAAAGGGGCTGAAGCCCACTCCTTTCTGGGGTACCTCCCTGTAGGCAAAAAGGAGGCATGGTAGAAGGATATCCCATCTCCTGCGGAGTTTTTCAGGGAGTCCCATAATCATGCCTTTGAGAGTTTTATTAAATCTCTCCACCAGTCCATTTGTTTGTGGATGATAGGGTGTTGTGAACTTGTACGTTACACCACACTCCTTCCACATGGCCTTTAAGTATGCAGACATGAAATTGCTTCCCCTGTCTGATACCACTTCCTTTGGGAAGCCCACTCTGGAAAATATTCCCAGGAGGGCCTTTGCCACTGCAGGAGCTGTAGTGGTCCTTAAAGGAATAGCTTCAGGATATCTTGTGGCATGGTCCACTACCACCAAGATAAACCTATTGCCTGAAGCAGTAGGAGGGTCAAGGGGGCCAACTATGTCAACCCCTACCCTTTCAAAGGGAACCCCAACCACAGGCAGTGGGATAAGGGGTGCCTTTGGGGTGCCACCTGTCTTGCCACTGGCTTGACAGGTTTCACAGGACTTACAAAATTCCTTTGTGTCCTCAGACATCCTAGGCCAATGAAACAATGGTACCAATCTGTCCCAAGTTTTCATTTGACCCAGGTGCCCAGCTAAGGGAATGTCATGTGCCAGTGTTAGGAGGAACTTTCTGTACTCCTGAGGAATCACTAATCTCCTGGCAGCTCCAGGTTTAGGATCCCTATGCTCAGTGTACAAGAGGTTGTCCTCCCAGTAAACTCTGTGAGAGTCACTGACATCCCCATTAGCCTGTTTGACAGCTTGCTGTCTGAGACCCTCTAATGTGGGACAGGTTTGCTGTGCCACACTCAGCTCCTCCCTGGCAGGCCCCCCTTCACCCAAAAGCTCAGCAGTGTCTGCTTCCAGCTCCTCTGGTGTAAGTTCTGCACAGGGAGGGAATTCTTCTTCCTCAGAAGTAGAATCCACTGTAGAGGGAGGGATAGTAGGAAGTGGTTTGCTTCTACTAGCCCTAGCTTTAGGGAGCACTTGGTCCATTGTTCCAGGATCCAAGCTTCCCTGTCCTTTTTGCTTTTTGGCCTGAGCCCTTGTCAAAGCAAAAATATGCCCTGGGATGCCCAGCATTGCTGCATGGGCCTCCAACTCCACATCTGACCAAGCTGATGTCTCCAAATCATTCCCTAATAGACAGTCTACAGGTAAATCTGAAGCTACCACAACTTTCTTTGGACCAGTTACCCCCCCCCCAGTTGAGATTTACAACAGCCATGGGGTGGCTTTGTGTTATGTTGTGAGCGTCGGTTACTTGGTACTGGTGTCCAAGTATGTGTTGTTCAGGGTGCACCAGTTTCTCAATCACCATTGTGACACTGGCACCTGTGTCCCTGTAGGCCTGGACCTCAACACCATTTATTAGGGTTAGTTGCTTGTACTTCTCCAAGTTATGGGGGCAAGCAACCAAAGTGGCTAAATCAATAGCCCCTTCAGAGACTAAAGTAGCCTCTGTGGTCTCCCTAATCAGACCAACCCCAACTAAATTACCAAAAGTGAGCCCAGCTACTCCCTTGGATTGGCTATTAGTAGGTTTGCTCCCACCACCACTGCTATTAGTAGGGACACTAGGTGTAGCAGTAGGGGTTGTAGTGGTAGGAGCTGTGGTGCCTTTCTTTGGACAACTGGGATCTGTTGTCCAATGGCCTTTTATTTTACATAAATAGCACCATGGTTTCTTTTCCTTGTTCTGATTAAAGGAGGATTTGGACCCACCACCCCCACCAGAGTGTTTTTGTGGGCCTGATGAAGACTCATTTTTAGATTTGTCCCCACCCTTGTCAGAAGACTTACCATCCTTCTTTTTGTTGCCATCTTTGTCACCCCCTGTATGAACTTTTCTGTTCACTCTTGTTCTGACCCATTTGTCTGCCTTCTTTCCCAATTCTTGGGGAGAGGTCAGATCAGAGTCCACCAAGTACTGGTGCAACAAATCAGACACACAATTATTAAGAATATGCTCTCTCAGGATCAAGTTATACAGGCTGTCATAATCAGTAACTTTACTGCCATGTAACCACCCCTCCAAGGCCTTCACTGCCTGGTCAATGAAATCAACCCAGTCTTGTGAAGACTCCTTTTTGGTCTCTCTGAACTTTATCCTGTACTGTTCAGTGGTTAAGCCATAACCATCCAGGAGTGCATTCTTAAGAACTTGGAAATTATTAGCATCATTTTCTTTCACAGTAAGGAGCCTATCCCTACCTTTTCCACTAAATGATAGCCATAGGATAGCAGCCCACTGCCTTTGAGGGACATCCTGTACAACACAGGCCCTCTCAAGTGCAGCAAACCACTTGTTAATGTCATCCCCCTCCTTATAAGGGGGAACTATCTTGTGCAGATTCCTGGAATCATGCTCTTTTGCAGGATGACTATGGGGAATACTGCTGCTGCCACCATGGGTTTCTAAACCCAACTTCTGTCTTTCCTTCTCTAATTCAAAAGACTGTCTATCCAAATCCAGCTGTTGCTTTTTAAGCTTCAGTCTGGTTTGTTCCACCCTCAACTTATTGAGTTCCCTCTCTAACATTCTGTCATCAGGGTTGGTGGGAGGGACATTTCTAGAAACAGAGCTATGATGGGAATGAACAGAAGGAGACCTGTCCCTTACAGAAGCCAACTTAACAGCTTGGTTTACAGAAACATTACTACCAGTATGGTGAGAATACATGCTTTTGCTATGATGTGAGACAACACTATTTCTATGGTGTGGCTCATCATCATTACCATCTATGCTAGATTGTCTAGTAATGGGCAGGCTAGGAAGTTTCTTTCCTGAATCTTTTCCTGGGGGAGTCCCTGAATCAGATTGGGAACTATTAGGTACTTTTTCAACAGATGGGGCACCTATGGCCTTATCCTGTTCTCTAAGCATGTTAATTAACAGTTCCAAGGCAGGATTCTTCCCTACACTCAAACCTCTCTCTATACAGAGACTCCTTGCTCTTTTCCAGCTAAGGTTGTCATATGCAAGTTTGGACAGATCAACACTTTGGCCTGTGCCAGACATTTTTTAGAGAGAGTTAAAGTGATAGAGAAAGAGACAAAAGTTTTCAGAACTTTTTGGAAAGACAGAAAAAAACTTTTTAAACTTTTAAGAACTTTTTGAAAGTTTAGGAGTACTTTTCAGCACTTTAGAAAAGAGTGAAAAGAGGAAATGCAAAACTTTTTGGCTATGTGCATATACACTGACCTTGTTTTGTATATTTTTCTCTTATGAAAAGTACAATGACAAGAGTGGTAAGTAGTCTCAAGCACTTATCCCACCACTGCACAACCAATGTAGGAGGCTGGACTGGCTTGTAGTGAGTACCAAGGGGTACTTGCACCTTGCACCAGGCCCAGTTATCCCTTATTAGTGTATAGGGTGTCTAGCAGCTTAGGCTGATAGATAATGGTAGCTTAGCAGAGCAGCTTAGACTGAACTAGGAGACGTGTGAAGCTACTACAGTACCACTCAGTGTCATATGCACAATATCATAAGAAAACACAATACACAGTTATACTAAAAATAAAGGTACTTTATTTTTATGACAATATGCCAAAGTATCTTAGAGTGTACCCTCAGTGAGAGGATAGGAAATATACACAAGATATATATACACAATAGCAAAAATATGCAGTATAGTCTTAGAAAACAGTGCAAACAATGTATAGTTACAATAGGATGCAATGGGGAAACATAGGGATAGGGGCAACACAAACCATATACTCCAAAAGTGGAATGCGAACCACGAATGGACCCCAAACCTATGTGACCTTGTAGAGGGTCGCTGGGACTATTAGAAAATAGTGAGAGTTAGAAAAATAACCCTCCCCAAGACCCTGAAAAGTGAGTGCAAAGTGCACTAAAAGTTCCCCTAAGGACAAAGTAGTCGTGTTAGAGGAATAATGCAGGAAAGACACAAACCAGCAATGCAACAACTGTGGATTTCCAATCTAGGGTACCTGTGGAACAAGGGGACCAAGTCCAAAAGTCACAAGCAAGTCGGAGATGGGCAGATGCCCAGGAAATGCCAGCTGCGGGTGCAAAGAAGCTTCGACTGGACAGAAGAAGCTGAGGTTTCTGCAGGAACGAAAAGGGCTAGAGACTTCCCCTTTGGTGGACGGATCCCTCTCGCCTTGGAGAGTCGTGCAGAAGTGTTTTCCCGCCGGAAGGACGCCAACAAGCCTTGCTACACGCAAATCGTGCGTTTGGCGTTTTTGGACGCGGCTGGGGCCCAGGAGGGACCAGGAGGTCGCAAATTGGACCTGAAGAGAGAGGAGACGTCGAGCAAGACAAAGAGCCCTCACTGAAGCAGGTAGAACCCGGAGAAGTGCCAGAAACAGGCACTACGAGGATGCGTGAAACGGTGCTCGCCGAAGTTGCACAAAGGAGTACCACGTCGCCGGAGACCAACTTAGAAAGTCGTGCAATGCAGGTTAGAGTGCCGTGGACCCAGGCTTGGCTGTGCACACAGGATTTCCGCCGGAAGTGCACAGGGGCCGGAGTAGCTGCAAAGTCGCGGTTCCCAGCAATGCAGCCCAGCGAGGTGAGGCAAGGACTTACCTCCACCAAACTTGGGCTGAAGAGTCACTGGACTGTGGGGGTCACTTGGACAGCGTCGCTGGATTCGAGGGACCTCGCTCGTCGTGCTGAGAGGAGACCCAAGGGACCGGTAATGCAGCTTTTTGGTGCCTGCGGTTGCAGGGGGAAGATTCCGTCGACCCACGGGAGATTTCTTCGGAGCTTCTGGTGCAGAGAGGAGGCAGACTACCCCCACAGCATGCACAAGCAGGAAAACAGTCGAGAAGGCGGCAGGATCAGCGTTACAGAGTTGCAGTAGTCGTCTTTGCTACTATGTTGCAGGTTTGCAGGCTTCCAGCGCGGTCAGCGGTCGATTCCTTATCAGAAGGTGAAGAGAGAGATGCAGAGGAACTCGGCTGAGCTCATGCATTCGTTATCTCAAGTTTCCCCAGAGACCCTAAATAGCCAGAAAAGAGGGTTTGGCTACCTAGGAGAGAGGATAGGCTACTAACACCTGAAGGAGCCTATCAGCAGGAGTCTCTGACGTCACCTGGTGGCACTGGCCACTCAGAGCAGTCCAGTGTGCCAGCAGCACCTCTGTTTCCAAGATGGCAGAGGTCTGGAGCACACTGGAGGAGCTCTGGACACCTCCCAGGGGAGGTGCAGGTCAGGGGAGTGGTCACTCCCCTTTCCTTTGTCCAGTTTCGCGCCAGAGCAGGGGCTAAGGGGTCCCTGAACCGGTGTAGACTGGCTTATGCAGAATTGGGCACATCTGTGCCCAACAAAGCATTTCCAGAGGCTGGGGGAGGCTACTCCTCCCCTGCCTTCACACCATTTTCCAAAGGGAGAGGGTGTCACACCCTCTCTCAGAGGAAGTTCTTTGTTCTGCCATCCTGGGCCAGGCCTGGCTGGACCCCAGGAGGGCAGCTGCCTGTCTAAGGGGTTGGCAGCAGCAGCAGCTGCAGTGAAACCCCAGGAAGGGCAGTTTGGCAGTACCAGGGTCTGTGCTACAGACCACTGGGATCATGGGATTGTGCCAACTATGCCAGGATGGTATAGAGGGGGCAATTCCATGATCATAGACATGTTACATGGCCATATTCGGAGTTACCATGGTGAAGCTACATATAGGTAGTGACCTATATGTAGTGCACGCGTGTAATGGTGTCCCCGCACTCACAAAGTTCAGGGAATTGGCTCTGAACAATGTGGGGGCACCTTGGCTAGTGCCAGGGTGCCCTCACACTAAGTAACTTTGCACCCAACCTTTACCAGGTAAAGGTTAGACATATAGGTGACTTATAAGTTACTTAAGTGCAGTGTAAAATGGCTGTGAAATAACGTGGACGTTATTTCACTCAGGCTGCAGTGGCAGGCCTGTGTAAGAATTGTCAGAGCTCCCTATGGGTGGCAAAAGAATTGCTGCAGCCCATAGGGATCTCCTGGAACCCCAATACCCTGGGTACCTCAGTACCATATACTAGGGAATTATAAGGGTGTTCCAGTAAGCCAATGTAAATTGGTAAAAATGGTCACTAGCCTGTCAGTGACAATTTGGAAAGAAATGAGAGAGCATAACCACTGAGGTTCTGATTAGCAGAGCCTCAGTGAGACAGTTAGTCACTACACAGGTAACACATTCAGGCACACTTATGAGCACTGGGGCCCTGGGTTACCAGGGTCCCAGTGACACATACAACTAAAACAACATATATACAGTGAAAAATGGGGGTAACATGCCAGGCAAGATGGTACTTTCCTACACACTCTACAACACCTCACTCCACTCCCCTCTATGTCACTCCCCTCTATGTCACTAACTTATAGTAATGCTGAACAGCAGCCACACTGGTGTACAACATGGCTAAAACACATTGACAAAGCCAATAGCTCTTGCATAGGCAAGACCTACTGGCTTTGCCAATGCTTGTTAGTATCTGAAAACATGAAAACATTTCTGGGCTGGCAGCTGTGGGTTTCACTAATTGACAGTGACTTTTTGCTAAATGTGGTTCTGGTGAGTGGTGCTGTGACAGAATCCTGAGGGGCCATTGCTGCCCGCTGGACTAAGCATACAGAAGGCTGCTCTCTCTAGGTCCTGCTTGATCCTCAATGCCCCTGTGCACACCGCAAAAGGGAAATGCATGAGTCCGCACCTAAAGCTTGGGGAATAGGAGCCTCTTACCACATAATGAGTGTTAGTTACAAGATTACACAATCTGCTCTCCACAGCCGTTCTCCCTCGAATCAGCAAGCATACAGCATCCTTGAGTCTTCATATCGGGAATCTGCATGACAGGGCCAGGCTCTTGGACATAACCATCTTGGCACTCACTAACGGTAATACCATAACGCTCCACAGTCGTGCAGTCGAATGTAGTTCATACAGGTTGCATAATAATTACCTTATACTGTGTGACAGTCTTACACTTACATAGGGAAAAATTGCTAAGGGCCTTTTCCATCGCCCAATAGTGTACCAGTTCATAGCATTAAAGCAAGTATCACGAATGTAACAGGCATAGAGTAACTGAAGAGATCTATTACATGCCACTGGCCAACGGATGACTTTAATTCATTGCACCACTGCAGGTCTCAACCAGTTACAGACTATGACCTCTTTTGACAACTCACAATGACAAGCAGGCGATGGAAAATTACTACTTCCATCCGAGTAGATCTCTCTGCCTTTTCTGTGTCCAACCTAAGCCTGCTCAGGACCATGACCTTTAAATAAAATGTATCAGAATGGGCAACCCAGAGCAGTAAGTGGCTATGAACATAAATACTGAAAAGGGACTAGTAGAGAGACTAAAAGCTGACAGTTTACGACAAATCTTAAGCTGTGCACCTCTCTCTCCTGCCTCTCAATTTATCACACAGCAATGAGCTGCATCATGTACACGATAAGTGCACCTCAGTGGTGATCACACACGACATGGAAACACTTCCCACATAGCATCAAAACAAAGACAACAAACTTTCAACCACACACTCCACATGGTGTAGCATGCTACTCATGTAGGCAAGCGCTTCAGCGCCCTACAAAGGGGTTGTAAGTGCCATATAAATGTTGCACTAGAATACAATACTTGAGCCCACCCCAATCCTGTCCCTACCAAGATACGTGCCATGGGTGGTAAATGTACACTTATGAACACATTCACCTTTTTTATGCCTGCCAGGAATTCACAAATGGATTCCTGGCAGGCATAAAGTTTTCACAAGGGTGGTGTTTACCGCCATGGACAGGCTGGAGGTTGGGGACTCATAATCCCCAGGGCAGCGCTGCCTTGGGGATAATGACCGCCTGCCGGAAGCCTGGCGGTCAAGTGGAGGGGCTGGCGGTATGACCGATGCTAATGCGCCACAGTCATAATTCATGGGTGCCAGCCTGTTGGCGGTGTTACCACCAGTGTACCGCTGGCCGCCAGGGTCGTAATGACCCCCATTGTTGTTGCATGCTTTTGCACCCTTTGATGAGGTTTTTTGGGTGGCCATCTATACTACAATAATCCAGTTGCACCATCACCATGACCCAAATCAGTTCTAAGCAGCAGTTGAATTTTTTTTTTATTACTAATTTTATTTTAGAGAATACAGGGAGTGCAGAATTATTAGGCAAGTTGTATTTTTGAGGATTAATTTTATTATTGAACAACAACCATGTTCTCAATGAACCCAAAAAACTCATGAATATCAAAGCTGAATATTTTTGGAAGTAGTTTTTAGTTTGTTTTTAGTTTTAGCTATGTTAGGGGGATATCTGTGTGTGCAGGTGACTATTACTGTGCATAATTATTAGGCAACTTAACAAAAAAAAATATATACCCATTTCAATTATTTATTATTACCAGTGAAACCAATATAACATCTCAACATTCACAAATATACATTTCTGACATTCAAAAACAAAACAAAAACAAATCAGTGACCAATATAGCCACCTTTCTTTGCAAGGACACTCAAAAGCCTGCCATCCATGGATTCTGTCAGTGTTTTGATCTGTTCACCATCAACATTGCGTGCAGCAGCAACCACAGCCTCCCAGACACTGTTCAGAGAGGTGTACTGTTTTCCCTCCTTGTAAATCTCACATTTGATGATGGACCACAGGTTCTCAATGGGGTTCAGATCAGGTGAACAAGGAGGCCATGTCATTAGATTTCCTTCTTTTATACCCTTTCTTGCCAGCCACGCTGTGGAGTACTTGGACGCGTGTGATGGAGCATTGTCCTGCATGAAAATCATGTTTTTCTTGAAGGATGCAGACTTCTTCCTGTACCACTGCTTGAAGAAGGTGTCTTCCAGGAACTGGCAGTAGGACTGGGAGTTGAGCTTGACTCCATCCTCAACCCGAAAAGGCCCCACAAGCTCATCTTTGATGATACCAGCCCAAACCAGTACTCCACCTCCACCTTGCTGGCGTCTGAGTCGGACTGGAGCTCTCTGCCCTTTACCAATCCAGCCACGGGCCCATCCATCTGGCCCATCAAGACTCACTCTCATTTCATCAGTCCATAAAACCTTATAAAAATCAGTCTTGAGATATTTCTTGGCCCAGTCTTGACGTTTCAGCTTGTGTGTCTTGTTCAGTGGTGGTCGTCTTTCAGCCTTTCTTACCTTGGCCATGTCTCTGAGTATTGCACACCTTGTGCTTTTGGGCACTCCAGTGATGTTGCAGCTCTGAAATATGGCCAAACTGGTGGCAAGTGGCATCGTGGCAGCTGCACGCTTGACTTTTCTCAGTTCATGGGCAGTTATTTTGCGCCTTGGTTTTTCCACACGCTTCTTGCGACCCTGTTGACTATTTTGAATGAAACGCTTGATTGTTCGATGATCACGCTTCAGAAGCTTTGCAATTTTAAGAGTGCTGCATCCCTCTGCAAGATATCTCACTATTTTTGACTTTTCTGAGCCTGTCAAGTGCTTCTTTTGACCCATTTTGCCAAAGGAAAGGAAGTTGCCTAATAATTATGCACACCTGATATAGGGTGTTGATGTCATTAGACCACACCCCTTCTCATTACAGAGATGCACATCACCTAATATGCTTAATTGGTAGTAGGCTTTCGAGCCTATACAGCTTGGAGTAAGTCAACATGCATAAAGAGGATGATGTGGTCAAAATACTCATTTGCCTAATAATTCTGCACTCCCTGTAATTTGAAGCCTGATTTGAAAATCACCCCCGGGTTTCTGACCTGTTGTGCAAGGTTTAATGGAGATTGTGGTCTGCCATCACAGTCAATTTTAGGGGAACGCTTAAAGGGGGCTCACATTTTTTCATGTGCCAGGTCTACGATCTCCGTTGCGAGACTGTGGACTTGGTACACCTAGTCGAAAAGGGCAGTACGCCCTTTAGTCAAATGCACAGGAAATGCCAGGAAAGTCACCAGCAATGTGTATGTCATGTAAAACTTAGCGGGGCCAGAAAGAACACTATCCATTTGGTAATATCCAACGTCCCCAGTATACCACGAGTAGAGGTATGGAAGAGGCACAGGTGCAGATTACTTCTGTTTTGCCCCCACTGGCTTGATGTGGGACAATTAATAAATAAAGCGAAAAGTCTCATGTCCTCACTCCAGACTCCAGCGTTGAGTCCATCATTCTGCTGGTAGGCTAAGCACCACTTTTTCCTGCTGGCTGGTGTTGCAGATTATGTGGCTCAGTGGGCACAGTCCGTGTTCCCTCTTTTTGCAGTGGAAGCTCCTCGCTGCAGGGACCTAGGAAAAGCATCCTTTCAGGGCAAGAATCTCTGGGCACGATCAGTGCAGCGGGTCTTGTGTGGGGGCGGTCGCAGCACTCCCAGATGAGTGTTGATGATGACACAGGTGCTGCCTTCGGGACGGTTTGTGAATTAAGATGTGTCTTCGGCAGTCTTGACCTCCCCGGTAGAATGGTCTCCCCATCGGCGTCAAGGCAGCTCTTCCCTGCACGGGCAGTAGCAGCGCCGGCCGGCGGATCTAGAGCAGCGGTCACGCATACAATGGCACTTGTGCTTGTCAAGTCCCAGTACAGTTCAGGACAGACACAGGTTGCAGGTCGCCCCCGGCTTCCCTCTCGGTGGCAGTCTCCCTTCTCAGGGTGCTCCGCACACCGGCCATTAACCGAACCTTCAGGGCCAATCTTAGTGACATATTTCATGAGGAACACTGCTTCTTTGGCTATCCAGGTGTTGAGATGGCCTCTTTAGCTTGTTCGTATTGTCTTACAAAGTAAGAATGAGACGCAGTGAGCAAGGACCTTTTGTGTCTCTTCGGCTAGGATTGTGTGGCTGTCGGGATCTGCAGTCTTTACACAACATTTTTATAGGGTGTCAATACTCTTGAAGTCAGGGGAGTCGTGCACCCTCCGCTTTAGCAGCTACAGCAGGGATAGAGTTTTTGATGGGTCTCCTCTGTCTGCAACTCGGCAGACAAAGACTTATAATTAACGTGAAAGAGTGGGCGGGTAAGCGACAGGATGGATGGATGGATTGCTGAATGAATGAGTGAAAGGGTGGATAGAAATATTGATGAGTGCCAGAGTGGATAGATGAGTGAAAGGGTGGATGGGTGAGTGGATGGATGGATGAGTGGGTGGATGGATGAGTCAAAGTGTGGATAGATGAGTGAAAGTGAGGATAGCTGACAGATGGAGTGAAAGGGTGGACAGATTGATGAGCAAAAGGATGGATGGTTGAAAGATGGATGGATGAGTGACAGGGCGGATGGATGGATTGATGGATATGTTTGAAGATGGATGGATAGGTTTGGACAGGGGCGTTGTGAACTCCCTGCTTTAGCAGCTACAATAGAGGTGGAGTTTTGGATGGGACTCTTCTGTCACAAATTATGACGCTAATCCTGCAAGGCACCCAGAGGTTCACTGTAATCAATGGAAGCCTCTTTTTAAAGCCTGCACTTAGCAGGCATTAAAAATGCCAATAAAAATGGCGCAAAGGAATCATATAGATTCCTTTGCGCCATTTTTACAGCCTCCCAGCACCAGAACACCCCCCTTGCATACATTATGCCTGGTGCAGGCATATTGTAGCGCAAGGGGTTACAAAGTGGTGCAATGCAAGCATTGCCCCACTTTGTAAAAATGACGCATTGGAAATGCCACATTTGCACCTAATTAAATAAATGCCGCGAATGTGGCACGTGGTGTCTAAGACAAATTCAAGTGATAAAATAAGTACAATTTCAGGACCCAGAACCTTCCAGATTAGCTTTTCTCCGAGCAGCCTTGGCCTTACCTCATTGGCAAAGACAGCAAGTAGACTAGTTTCTGCTCATCACGAATGGCTTCTTGGCCTTGACTAAAGCTACATGCCCTCATATACTGTGCAAAGGATGTCCCTGGACTTGGCAAAGCTAAACCCCTGTAAATATTGCTTGCTTTGTAGTCCTGAGAGAGGAATGCTTTCTGAGCTCCATGATGCTGCACAGTTGGCTGCAATGAAGTACACTCTGGAATGGATAAGGCTACATGGTGCCTATATCTTGAGGACTAGTGTTAGTTTTGCCTTCATGTTGGCCTTTTTAAAAAGTCAGTTGGCTTTTTCAATTAGTTTTTATGTATGACCACTCTGCGTGATTGTTAGTGTGATTTGGGAGCATCGGTTACTATTTCTATGACTGCAGTAGTCACTGTCGATGCGACAGCTGTGAGAGTCAAAACTGTACCGTTAAGGTCCCACTTAAATGTATACCTGTCTATTATGTGTATTTTGGCTACTACCACGCCAACGATTTTCACCATTTGTTACCACATGGGAAAAGATCAAGCTTGATGAAGCACGGTTTCATAACTTTTGGTAAGAATAATGTGTATACAATACTGATAAAACCCAACAGGGTTGGGGCGCATGGAATAGATTTCTGCTCATCCACTTCACCAACCTTGTCAAGACCGCGCTTCTGAGCCCGCATCATCCTTCTGTACGCGCTCCGTTCTTGTGTGGTAAAAATAGCTCGCAAAAGATGTATTTTCAATATGGAGGATGGAAAGAGCTCTTATCCGATAGCTTGTTAAAAATAGCATTCCATTATGCTTGTGTGAATTTTCCACTTCCAAGCTGTGTTTTTGTTTGATGCGCGCTGTTCCGGCTTTCCACGTCACAGATTTGAAAGGCACCTCCCTAGTCCGCACCTGATTCCACAGTGCCTGGGCTGACCTTGAAACATGAACAGAGGAGCATTCTCTAACACGTTCATTCCAACACTTGGACAACGGGCGCTTGGTACCAACTGGTTACACACTGTAAATAAGTACACACATCATTAACGCAGGGCAAGTATCCAGGGCCCCAGCTCGCAGGATTGTTTCTCCAATAAATTAATACAACGATAGGACCTTGCAGCTTGCCTGTATAGAATAGACTGTCGCTTTCACCATCCAGTACAAATACCTATAAACCAGTGATATTGCTAGAATGTAATTCAAATATCACAAAGGTCTCTTATAACTTGGTGTCCAACCTCACTAAGGAGACCAGCTGGTGGACTTCAGTATCCACTCCGAAAACCTGTGTTCGACCATAAGGAAAACAGCCTTTACAACACTGCCTTGCCACGCAGGTAAGGTTTTGTGTCCTTACCATGCATGCTAAAGTAAATAGCATGTATACGTGTGTGGGGGTGGGGGTGTGTGTGTGTGTGTGTAGGGTTTTGGGGTGGGTAATGGTAAAGGTTGGCAAGGGTAATTTTAGGGTTTAGGGATGGTAGTAGTGATGAAAAGTTAGGGGTAAATTAAAAAGGGGGAGGAGGGTTTGAGGCATAGTGTGGTAAAGGCATGTGTTTTAAAGTGATACAACTGGCCCTAAGGTTAGCGGTCTGAATTCAGCAAGTCAACATAGCCCCTTCTTTCTGATATCCATAAAACTAGTACAGTTCAGTTAGATAACAATAAACATTTGTTGTCTGTCACTAGTGTCAAGAGACCTTGGCGGTGAATGTTGTGCCTTACAAATACATGCTATATTAGGCCGCAGATTGTGCACTAGTGGTCCAGCGCAGGCGTATTTACAATATTACCCGCAGTATAGCTCAACAGGCTAGTGTCTACTATGGTTCAGCGCAGGCGTATTTACAATATCACCAGCAGTATGGCTCAACAGGCTAGCGTCTACTATGGAAGTAACAGAAATCTGAAGGTCTCGGTTTGAGCCCCAGCATGGCTTACTCCGACTCTTACAGCGTGGCCAACCACTCTGGTTTTTTGCTGTTTTGTCAAGCATTTAGGTGGTCTGGTTGTTCCAAAGTGTATTATACCACCACCTTACATTTTTGTAAATATACCACAAGAGTGGGTACTAACTATACATATAACCTCCAGGTAATATGCATTCTTTTTTTAACCACATATATATTATCACCTTTCAGGTTTATTCTAAATGCTCCCAAGTATGACTAAAAAGGATACAGAGGGACAACTTAAAAGTGATTGCCCTACTGTAGTGGTTCTTAACGTTTTGACTTCCATGGAACCCCACTAAATCTTTATTGAAATCCAGGGAACACCTCTGAGTCCTTATTGCAATCTGGGGAAAATTAATTTCGATGATTTGAACCACAAAACAATACACAAAAACACAGCAACAAGCATTAATCGAACAAATACACAAATGAGTAAATATTTTAATTAATTGACAGACAAATTAAAAAAAATATCAAAATTGTATTTTAAATGGTAAGAATGGAGCTTTTCTAAATTCAGTTGACACCACCCATCGTCCATATTATGCTGTGTTTGATGCAACTGCACTGCTCCTACGAATCAATCTGAGGGGACTAACTTAATTTTTAGCCTGCAATTTTAAATCCCTTCACATTTATAGAACGTTTTGAATTTTCAGTAGTGCTTCCTTATTTACATACACTTTATAAATCTGTTAATGTTATTTAATTTTCAAAGCAGTCACAGACACCCCAGAATAGGTGTTGCGGACGCCCAGAGTCCCCTGGTGAAGAACCACTGCCTTAGGGTACACAATTTGGCCAAACGGAGAGGCAGACAGAATTAAAAAGTTTCCAATAAGCCCACTAGATAACAACTTGAGTGATAGTGATACCAGTGGAAAGGACAAGGGACTACCCTTACCAGGAAAATGTGCCTGTATTGTGGGCCATTCAAAGATTTAGAATTCAATGTTTTTAGGTAAAATGATAAAGCCAGGATTAGATGTTAAGTTTCCTACTAGTGTCTGCCCACCCTAGTAAACTGCCCTTCTTGTTAGAGTCCCTGTCAATAAGTTTGATTACATAACACTCACTACCTATATTGTGCCTATTTCTAAGCCTCTTCCCCCAATACATCCATATATAGTAGGAAAAAGGCAGAAGTAGAATTTGAGACCTGCTTTTCTTCAGGTCCTAGGCCATTAAATGATTACTGGGCAGTATTCATGGTGGATGCTGCTGGTTACTTTGGCATTTAAAATCTTTAAGCTATGTATTTCCATTTAGAGGATAGAGTTATTCATTTTGCAAAACTGACTCTCCAAATGTGCCAGTATCACCACTCAGAGGGTACTCCAGGAGCTGGTAATGGGATCGGAACTCACATAGTTTGACAGTGTAATTAGACTAGATAAAACTAATATTCAGCTGCATTATATCGTGTAAAAGGGCCTGATTTAGAAGAGGGAGTTGTGGAATTAAACCCTAAAAATGTAATCTGTGACTCCTCATCCATCTGCTCCCCAACAAATCTCTTCTCATGCTCACATGCATGCAGTTTCTCCCTGTGGGCAGAGACTCCATACACAGAGTGCTTACACATATACAAAGTGTCCGGCAAAGTGATAATGGATAGTTTTGTTTATATATTTATTTTATTCGCATTTCAGCTTCATACAGAATCACCACATTGGATGCATTATTAAACAACACTGCCATAAGTATTATTTGTGAAATTTGAACCATTATGTTACCCACTGTTAATAACGTAGGTAATGTTAACAAGCACAAGTATTGAAAGCAATCCTGCTTCCCCTCCATGTGCTAGCTCACGCTATCTGCTAGTGTCAGAAGGATAGTCATATCTGGCGTCCGATCTAATGTCTCAGAGCACACAAATCTGGGGAAAAGTGCCTCCACATCAACATTCAGCAGGGTCACCCCCATTCCCTCCAGTCTCTGCCTCCCCAGAGTCCCCATTCTGGGCGCCCGATGCATCAATGGAGGAATGCGTCTGTAAGATCATGTATCATAGCTCCCCATGCTAGTAGATAGTCTGCCAATCTATCGTCTCGTCTGACTCTTTGCATGTTAGCCTCTTTGGATCAGCCCACTCTGTCATATCCCACAATCATTTGTGAGTGGAGGTGTCGGGCTGAGACACTTAATGGCTATCCTTCTTTTGGCCAAGGTCAAGCCCAGCAGTGCGAATTTTCTGCTCAGCTTCCTTTTTTTCATGTCAGGGACTAGTCCCAGCTGACAATGTTTAAGTTCCTGCTCTTGTGGCCATCCAGTCGCCCTGTGAAAGTGGTCTAAAATCATGCCCCAGTAGTCTTTAATTGGAGGAGAGGTCCTTACCATATGGAAGAAGTCTGCCACTTTTTGCAGGATACATTAAATGTAAACATGGGTGTAAGGTATGTTAGATGTATCATATTATATTGAGCCCGATTAAAGTGCGTGTTTGTCCAGAACTCTCGCATCCATCTATTTCTCTAGTTCAATCTCCAGCTGATTTAGGATGTTCGCTCATATGCTGCAATGTGTCTTCCACCCTAAGGGGAGTACTTGGCTTGTCCACCACTATGCGCTGTAAATGTTAGTGATAAATCTCCAACCACTCACCTGTGACAACAGCACCACCATAGTATTGGTGGAGGGTGTGGCAACTGGTAATCAGGGCCATATTTCCCTGGTCGTGGCTGCTATTTTGGCATATTGAAGGAACTGGCCTCTGCCCACACCAAATGAGTTTATCTCCTTTGGTAAAGTGATTAACCGGCTAGATGGATATAGCTATGTCAGGGTTAAGCAAACCCCGCTCGCCATCCATCTACAGACAACTTTCTGGCAATTTGTGCAAAAGGTTTATTTTCCATGGGCCAGATTTACCGAAAAGTGGCGCAGCGCGGTGGTGCGCCAAAGTTGACAGTGCTGCACTGCGTCACTTTAGAAAAGCAGGGATGCACCGTATTTAAGGGAATACGGCGCACCCCTGCATTTCCCCCTGTGCTGGTGCTAAATTAAGCTGCCAACGCAGGCATCCTTGCAGGGGTGTGATTGTTCATGTGCGGGAAGGTGTCCCTTCCTGCACATAAACAATCACTAATGGTGCTTTGGCACTTTGTACACGACACATAGAAGTGCAAAAGCGTCATTTTCAAATGATTGTTTATGTGCATAAAGTATTCCTCCTCGTTGCTCCCTGCTAATGCCACCCCTGTTATATTTTTGCACTGCCTCGGGTTTACGAAATTTCATAAATCTGAGGCACCATCAAAAGGCAATGGGTGTTGCTGTGGACCTCCACTCCTCCCCTGTCCCACTCCAGCCACTTGGATTGGAGGTTGTGTCTAATGGGTCCTTCCCTGGCTTGGGTATCAGTACAATATGAGCTTTGCGCATGGAGGAGGGCAGTACTCCTCAGTCCAGGGCCTCAGCATAGACTAGGGGCAATTTGTCTGCCATAGTCTCCAGCAATGCTTTATACAGCTCAGCAGGTAGGCCATCACCTCCCGGGCCTAGGCAGTTTTAAGGTACTTTATGGCCTGTAAAATGTCCTGCTTTGTGGGGGTGGGTTTCTAGTTCAGCCCACTCAGGTTCCTTAAGGTGAAGCAGCACTATCAAATCCAGTTGGGCCAACACCTAAGTAGGCAAAACCGCCCCCGGCGAGTTGTATACTTTATGTAGATGGCATGCCATGGTTTTATTGACTGCCTGCACACCTCTCGTTAGATCACTAACCTGCAGTAGTGGGTTGGTGCAGCATTCCAGCTGTATCAGCCTCTTCCTGCCTTGTTCCCTTCGATGTGTAATCTCTGTCTATGGGTGTGTCACATGTTTCTCCAATCTTAATCCCCCCCATAAGAGTTGCACTATTGTTTCACCCTGGCAGGGCACTCTCCAGAGATTCTAACTTCTCATCTTGTTGTGTTAGGTCCATCCCTAGTGTGCGTCTAATACCTGTGGTGGTTGCCATGCCTACCCCCCTTAGTACCACCTTGATGTCCTTCGGTTCTGTTGCTCTGCTTTCAGTACTTTCACAGTTGAGGGAGAAATAGTCTGTCAGGGCATCCACAATCTTACCATTATAAATGGGAAAGAGATTCCACCTACATCCTCCACAACAGGACTCTGTGTGCCTCCCTGGCCAGAGAATAAGTCAAAAGCTGGGGCGAATGGTGTAAGGAAATGGCTCTCTGCTGCAGTTACCCTCCACTTTTTGCCTGATACTGATGCTGACTTGACTGAGAAGTGTGCTGGGACCCTGCTAACCAGGCGCCAGCACCAGTGTTCTTTCACCTAAAATGTACCATTGTTTCCACAATTGGCACGCCCCTGGCACACAGATAAGTAAGTCCCTTGTAAAAGGTACCAGTGGTACCAAGGGCCCTGCGACCAGGGAAGGTCCCTAAGGGCTGCAGCATATGTTGTGCCACCCTAGGGGACCCCTCACCTAAAACACGCACACTGCCATTGCAGATTGTGTGTGTTGGTGGGGAGAAAAAGGCAAAGTCGACATGGCATCCCCCTCAGGATGCCATGCACACAAAATACTGCCTGTGGCATAGGTAAGTCACCCTTCTAGCAGGCCTTACAGCCCTAAGGCAGGGTGCACTATACCACAGGTGAGGGCACAGCTGCATGAGCAATATGCCCCTACAGTGTCTAAGTCTATTCTTAGACATTGTAAATACAGTGTGGCCACATTAAGTATATGGTCTTGGAGTTTGCTAAAAACAAACTCCACAGCTCCATAATGGCTACACTGAATACTGGGAAGTTTGGTATCAAACGTCTCAGAATAATAAACCCACACTGATGCCAGTGTTGGATTTATTACAAAATGCACACAGAGGGCATCTTAGAGATGCCCCCTGTATTTTACCCAATTGTTCAGTGCAGGACAGACTGGTCTGTGCCAGCCTGCTGCTGAGAGATGCGTTTCTGACCCCATGTGGTGAGGGCCTTTGTGCTCTCTGAGGACAGAAACAAAAGCCTGCTCTGAGTAGAGGTGCTTCACACCCCCTCCGCAGGAACTGTAACACCTAGCAGTGAGCCTCAAAGGCTCAGGCTTCGTGTTACAATGTCCCAGGGCACTCCAGCTAGTGGAGATGCCCGCCCCCTGGACACAGTCCCCACTTTTGGCGGCAAGTCCAGAGGAGATAATGAGAAAAACAAGGAGGAGTCACCCACCAGTCAGGACAGCCCCTAAGGTGCTCTGAGCTGAGGTGACCCCTGCCTTTAGAAATCCTCCATCTTGGTTTTGGAGGATTCCCCCAATAGGAATAGGGATGTGCCCCCCTCCCCTCAGGGAAGAGGCACAAAGAGGGTGTAGCCACCCTCAAGGACAGTAGCCATTAGCTATTGCCCTCCCAGACCTAAACACACCCCTAAATTCAGTATTTAGGGGATCCCCAGAACTTAGGAAACTAGATTCCTGCAACCTGAAGACAAAGAAGGACTGCTGACCTGAAGCCCTGCAGAGAAGACGGAGACACTAACTGCTTTGGCCCCAGCCCTACCGGCCTGTCTCCCCACTTCAAGAAAAACTGCAACAGCGACGCGTCCCCCAGGGTCCAGCGACCTCTGAAGCCTCAGAGGACTACCCTGCATCTAAAAGGACCAAGAACTCCCGAGGACAGCGGCCCTGTTCCACAAAGACTGAAACTTGTAACAAAGAAACAACTTTTAAAGGACTCCACGTTTCCCGCCGGAAGCGTGAGACTTTCCACTCTGCACCCAACGCCCCCGGCTCGACCTGCGGAGAAACAACACTACAGGGAGGACTCCCCGGTGACTGCGACCCTGTGAGTAGCCAGAGTTGACCCCCCCTGAGCCTCCCCCAGCGATGCCTGCAGAGGGAATCCAGAGGCTCAGAACTGGATGCTGGAAGCCATCCATATAAGGGCCCAAAGTGGAAATCCTGAGTATGAGGTTGCATATATTTGCCCATGCCACCCTCTGGAGAAGCACAGTAACAATGTCACCCCACATGTGGGTTGCTTGCAAGAATGAAATTGACACACTGTAGCATCTGAGATAGGCAAGGACACTTCTATACTTCTCAGGTCTATTTAACCCTCGAATGGTCCATGTAAGGAATTTGTAGTCCGTGCCCCAACCAGGCATATTTGCATGAGCAAGTGTGTAGTGCCCTCCCTCTGGAACACTGGATCACGTGGGGAAATCCAGAATACATGAGCATAACGTGCACTGTCCTCATGAGAACAAACAGAAAACATATCCAGTATAACGATGAACATTACCCTCCAGGGTACCTCCTCCCTCAGGCAGAATATTCAGAGTACCTCCCAGCTCTACTATTGGCCAGAAGGTTGCCAGTCACCACCCCACACCCACCCGCCATTCATTCCCCTAAGCTGCTAACACAGGTGATAGCAAGGTGTTTGGACACGCGAGTCATGGTGCCACCCCCGATCCGCAAGCTCCCTGCCAGTGCTCAGCAGACTAGAAGGTGACGGGCTCCTCCCTGCCTCCCACACTGTATGTGACATACATCTATTCACCCACACCCTGAGTTATTATCAGCCCGTGGGGCACCTCTGGGGGGCCCCCACAATGGGAACATACTGTATTGTAATTTAAGTGTGCATTGCGTGACTTGTAAACAGAAAACATATCCAGTATAACGATGAACATTACCCTCCAGGGTACCTCCTCCCTCAGGCAGAATATTCAGAGTACCTCCCAGCTCTACTATTGGCCAGAAGGTTACCAGTCACCACCCCACACCCACCCGCCATTCCTACCCCTAAGCTGCTATCACAGGTGATAGCAAGGTGTTTGGACACGCGAGTCATGGTGCCACCCCCGATCTGCAAGCTCCCTGCCAGTGCTCAGTAGACTAGAAGGTGACCGGCTCCTCCCCGCCTCCCACACTGTATGTGACATACATCTATTCACCCACACCATGAGTTATTATCAGCACGTGGGACACCTCTGGGGGACCCCCACAACGGGACCATACCGTATTCTAATTTAAGTGTGCATTGCATGACTTGTAAAGGAGAGTCACTATTGTCACTCAGTGTGTCTGGCACCAGTCTTATCTGTGAGAAGGCACTGCAATCAAGTGACCCCAGCATCTCTGATGACAGGGTTCCATCTAGACAACAATGATTCACTCCACATCTGGGGGTCTCGTCTCAGCTTTACGGTTTAATAATGGTCTCCTATGCCTGGCAGATCGGAGAACCCCTCCCGAATGTACCTCTCACAATCCCAGCACAGCAGTAGTATCCTTCCGTTCTAGTATATCCAGCCAGTCCATGACTGCATGTGGGGACTCATAGAAATAAGCATGGCTTTCGAGTTGCACTCATAATTTAGCTTAGTACAATAGACTGTTTTTAATGCCGTAACCCCTTAACCTCTTTTTTGCTGTCAGAAAGTTACTGGGCAACAACTGCACTTTTTGGGTATAGTCAGGATAAATGAAGATTTGTTTGTCTTCATATCATGGAGGGCTGTGTGTGCACACAAACTGCATAATAGCATCTGGATCACAATAATTAAAAAGGTGTGCAATCAAGGCCCTCCGGGAAGCTCCAGGGCGCGGTTCTGGTGCTAGTGCCCTATGGGCTCACGCCACAGTGAAGACGTTGCATAGTCTTGGGGGTTTGAGAGTTGGGGTGATCCATTGCTCCAGAAAGAGCTCTGCTGTGGGGCCCTCCACATGCTCTGATAACCCCATGAAGTGGAGGTTATTTCACTTCGATCGTCCTATTGCGTCCTCGGTCAGTATAGCATTGTATTGAATCCATCCACCTCAGCTTTCAGCCTCTTAACCTCTGTCATGAGGGCAGCCACGTCATCCTCTACTGCAGTGGTGTGGTCTGCCACTTTCCAAAGGTCCAGTTGCAAATGATTTATGTCCATGACCATCGCATCCATCTGCCCTTCCAGCGCAACCTGTGACACCTGGCTTGACGCTATTATCTCTGCTACAATGTAGTTCCAGGCCGGTCATCAGTCTGGGGAGCCACCACCTGCGCCTCCGGGCAAGTCACTATTTACTGGTCTATTCAGTTGGCCTGTGCCAGTATTGCCCCCTTGTCTTTCCTCATGTCCGATATTATACTGGAATATGTTGATCCCTCTGTCCAGTGCTGTCGCCCGAGGAAATCATCCACAGGACAAGTCCCAACAGTGCAGCAATCCAATCATCAGCCATCTCTGGGTCCAGCTGCAGGAGCAGGCTCCCTTATCTTCTCATATTGTCCTTCTATCCTTCTGGGGGCCAGCAATCAGACTTGCAAACCCCAGACACAGCCAGTCACCATCTCTTTGTCTTATATTAATGAAGTCCTCTGGTCTCCACTGCTTGAAGTTGATCTTCAGGCTGCGCCCATCCCCCCGAGGCGACAGGCGCCTAGCGAGGCCCAGCGATAGAGACCACAAACTCCCCTCTGCTGGGGAACTTGACGGATTGAAGTGTGCAGGGCATCCCCCCCAGTACCCTGCTAAACCCAGGAAAAGCAGCTGTAGGGAGGGGCGAGGATGCCTTGCTGTGGCATGCGTCCAGCCCAGGGCAACGGCCCACTCAATGCACCACCTCCATCTACCAGGTGTTGTGCAAGCCTGTCGCGATTTTCAGGTCTAGAGGCGCTTCAGCCACTCATTGCTAGCTGGCTGCAACCATGGGAGTGCCCTGGGAAGGGTGCTTCCTGGCCCCCGTATCTGCAGGCAGTCACTCTGTGCCACAGCTCCAGTAGGCCACAGGCACAGCGCCGGCCCCACGTTCCCATCTGTGACATTTCGGGTGCCTGCTCTCCAATGCCGTCTGCTGCACCGGCCTCCCTCGTGTGTCTGGGACAGCAGTTGTTGGGGTAGCCACAGCCGGGCCCCAACCTCACCTGCAGCCCAAGTGTCTCCCCTCTGCAGGGTCCGCCAGGAAGTGTCTCTGCTGTGCTGCGGCACCAGCAGGCCGCTCCGGGATCCGTGTACAGTTTGTGTACCGATTAGGTTGCTGCTCCAAACAGTCATGCAAGCGGGCCATAGGGAATCACAGGGCCCAACTCAAGGTTCCCGCCAGGTGAACAACACAGGCACGTGTCCCAACAGTCATGGTAGAGGGAGGGATGCAGGCATGAACGAAGAATTAGGTAAGATTAATACTTGTGTGCCAGGAGCTGATGTAAAGGGCTTCTAGTCAGCCATCTTGGCTGGCCCGCCTCCGCGTGATAATAGATAGTTGGCCCTGCCAGGCTTTCCCCCTTCTGAGACTGATCAATCCAATGCCAGAGAGTTAGACATAAGTAAAACGTGTTATTGCAAAAAGCTGTGGTATTTCTTGTATTGCAAATGTGCATGACATGCATATACAATGAATAAAGTATTATTCCGTACTGATATTGCGCATCACAATAGGTCTTATTTCTTGCTAGTATCAAAAACCTTTTTGTATATTTTCACAGGTGCAATTTGGAACTTCAAACAAACATTTTTACTTACTGTACGATGTTGACTGTAAAGGTAACCAAAGTTTATTATCTGAAAACCATTTTCTAAATAAAGGACAGGATAACACAAACACATTTTCAGAGAAATGTAATAAAAGAAGAGGGAAAGGCGTTTGTGCTCTTCCTTCCTATATCTTTACAACTAGTAGAATTATTATTTTTCTGAATTATAATAGATGTTTAATTAAAGGCGACCACCTAACTCCACATTATTACAGACGCTGTCTGTAGTCCTAAATTTTCTCACCAACAAATCACTCATTTCAGGCGTGCTAGTCTAAAAAGTTCAATAGAAGCAAAACAAGACTGGATCACCCAAAATGCATTAGGCTATCGTACAAAAAGTCTGGGACTGCAAATAGTGTCAGAATGACTTGTAGGGAGATGGTCATCCCAGTCCAATTGTTTGTGAAGTTTGTACATGCATGCATATAGTATATCAAAAAATATAAAAACACGTAGGGCACCTGAGAATTGCATACTTTTTTAATCTAGAGACACAAGAATTTCGATGTTTCACTCATCTAGCTCAAGTGTATTTTTCACGCAATTCACATGGAACAGTATACAAAATGAATTGCTGGGTATCTATTGACCCTGAAATTAACCTGATTGTGGTAGTATGCAAAGCCGCACATAACTTTCGACGGCACATGAATTCAAGTAAGATTGTTTTAAGTAAGACCCCCATATCAAGTTGTTGTTACAGTATTTGCATCTTTCATTTTCAATCTTGATTTAGCATAAAATATTGATCAATTTTCAGACAAAATCGCTCTTCATTTAAGGAGTACTCTTCTACTTTCTATGAGGTGATTTCCTGACATCATGATGTTTCACTTTCATTAAAGGTCTTTATCACGCTATTATATGTCTATTATATGAGTATATCTGTATTCTCTTACAAAGCCATGGATACTATGTCAGATAATTTCAGCTGCTTGTTTGAAAACTCTGACTCACTAAATGCCCCCTCCCTTCAGAAATGAATATTGTATATCCTAATTATTTTTAATGTGCATGATTAAAAGATATTTTATGTTTATAAAAGTAATACATTTCAGAAAAGTACTTCAGGACAGGAATTCAAAGACAAGTCACGCTCCATTCTGATCATATTAGTGAATATGCATGTTAGACCTGACAGCCTTAAGGTGGTCATCCCCCAACGTTTTGCATGCCTCCCTACAATTTCCTGACACTATTTTTCCTGGTTTTAAGATTCTGCGCACTTTACCACTGCTAACCAGTGCTAAAGTGCATATGCTCTCTCCCTTAAACATGGTAACATCAGTTAATTCCCAATTTGCATATTTAATTTACTTATAAGTCCCTAGTAAAGTGCACTACATGTGCCCAGGGCCTGTAAATCAAATGCTACTAGTGGGCCTGCAGCACTGATTATGCCACCTACATAAGTAGCCCTTAACTATGTCTCAGGCCTGCCATTTCAAGGCCTGTGTGTGCAGTTCTACTGCCACTTCTACTTGGCATTTAAAAGTACTTGCCTAGCCTTAAATTAACCTTTTTGTACATATAAGTCACCCCTAAGGAAGGCCCTAGGTAGCCCCTAGGGCAGGGTGCTATGCAGGTTAAAGGCAGGACATGTACATGTGTTTTATATATCCTGGAAGTGAAAAACTCATTAATTCGTTTTCCACTACTGTGAGGCCTGCTCCTTTCCTAGATTAGCATTAGGACTGCCCTCATATACTTTTAGAGTGGTGGATTCTGATCGGAAAGGGGTAACCAGGTCATATTTAGTATGGCCAGAATGGTAATAGAAAATCCTGCTTATTGGTGAGGTTGGCTTTTATATTACTACTTTCAAAATGCCACTTTTAGAAAGTGAGCCTTTCTCTGCACTTAAAACCATCTGTTCCTTACAGCCTGTCTCCAATCAACGTCTGGTCTATGGTGGTTGACAGCTCCATTGTGCATTTCACCCAGGCAACCACAAACACAAGATACACTCAGTCACATTTGCATTCATCTGCATACTCAATGGGTCTTCCTGGGCTGGAAGGGTGGAGGGCCTGATACTTATATTTCACAGGCCAGTGGCCTACCCTCACACAAAGGACTGATAACCCCCCACAGGGACCCTGGCCAGCAGAACTGGGCTGAAAGGGTAATTTGTGCACTTCAAAACCACTCTTTGAAGTCCCCCCCACTTCAAAGGTATTTTTGGTATATAAAATGGGTCTCTGACCCCTACCAACTCACAACACTTCTGCACCTACAGAGAGGAGCTGACTGGCTGCCCAAAGGACTCATCTGGACTGCTTTGATAAGAAGGACTGCTGCCCTGCTGTTGCCCTGCTGGCCTCTGACTTTGCTGGAAGGACTTTGCCTTCCCCTGTAGTGCTCTCCAAGGGCTTGGATTGAGCTTGCCTCCTTCTTTCTGAAGTGTCAGGCCCAACCAAGACTTCACCTCTTCAAGAAACTCCTTGTGCGTTGAAAATCGAGGCAACATCTGCTGAAATCGACATAAAGCCTACACTGCGGCTGAGAAATCGCTGCACGAAGACCGGAAAAATGCAGCACCAACTTCCCGAATGGATATTCGAAGTAGCACCTACCTTGCGATGGAAAATTAGATGCATAGCCTACTGGATCAATGCAGTGCCTTATCTTTCTTCCTGCACGTCACGGATTTTCAACACATCGTCCCTGGGCCTCAAAATATCCCCGCATCGCAGTGAGGAACTAAGAATGCATGCCGAAACATGGCACAAACCCCTTGTAGCGTGGAAAGAAATGACGCATCATCTGTGCCGCATCGGACAATCCAACATAACACTTTATTTTTCCTCTGCGGTCTCTGTGCACTGTTATTTTTGATGAATTCTAGGTACTGTGTGTAACAAAGAGGCAACTTTTTATTTCTTAGGATTGAGACTGTTTAAAAGTGATATTTCAACATGTGCTTATTGGGTCTTTGTCGTTTTTACCTTATTTTATTCAGATAAATATTATCTATTTTTCTAGACCTGTGGGTGTATTTCTGTGGTGTTTTCACTCTGATACTGTATGATTTATGAATAAATACTTTACACATTGCCTTCTAAGTTAACCCAGACTGCTCAGTGCCAAGCTACCAAAGGATGGGTACAGGATAATTTGGATTGTGTTGTGACTTACCCCGACAAGGACTGTGTTTCCCTACTTGGACAAAGGTGTATACCTCTGCCAACTAGAGGCTCCATTCTAACAATGCGTAATGCCATCAGGGAGGGTAATTTATGGGAACTCATATAAATCCATGTCAAAATTTAGAATTATTTTTCAGTGGTATGCACATCTCCATTTAAATATTGTTCCTTCTGAGTGAGTTCAGATGAGTAACACAGTGATTTTTTTTAAACAGACACTTTAACTATATTTCCCAAGTGAAATGTCATATGATGTTTAAGAAAACTATATATATATATATATATATATATATATATATATATATATATATATATGTATGTGTGTGTGTGTATACATGTGTGTATATATATATATGCATATATATATATATATACACATTTATAATACTGACATGAGGAAATTTCACGAAGGGGCGACTTTTTATGGGCAAGTTCCCTCCCCATTATGCACTGTTAATAAACACCTTACAAGCCTACTGAAAGCTATGTTAATAGCAAAATGCTATACTTCTTAAATTCTCTCATTACCTTCCAACGATATTGATACTAGATGTATGTGGTTCACATAATTCAGCAGATAGAGTGAAGCATAAATACATCCATTTGCAGTTTTGTTCCCTTCATCAACAAAGCCTTCCCACCATGTACCTGACTGACAAAATCACCACTTTCAGTGGCTCTCAACTCACCCACAGCCAGGATACTATCATGCTAGAAGCAAAGTAGAAAAAAAAAGAAAACGAAGGCAACAAGCGTTCTCCACTTTATGCACCCACGATCTGAAGCAACATCACGGTATTCGCCATGACAGCACTAAGTATCAGGAATAAACACAAGACATAGGGCCTGATTCTAACTTTGGAGGACGGTGTTAAACCGTCCCAAAAGTGGCGGATTTACCACCTACCGTATTACGAGTCCATTATATCCTATGGAACTCGTAATACGGTAGGTGGTATATCCGCCACTTTTGGGACGGTTTAACACCGTCCTCCAAAGTTACAATCAGGCCCTTACTCCTTAAAGAACATTACATCACAGCAAGAACCAGTCCAACTCGACTCTCAAAACCAAACTTACTTTCCAATCACTTGTTGAACCGTGTACTGCTTCCTTTCGGTTATTTTCACGCTATAAACTACCACAGATATATATCCATTTATTGTATTCTCAGGTTGAAAGTATAACGGTATGTGTTCCTTCTATAAGCCTTACCCTTTTCTCTCTTACTGTATAGCATCTAGCGTGGTGTTCATAGCCAGTATGCAGGACGTCCTGACTAACGCACCTTGCAGCTTCTCCAGATGATGTGATGTAAAAAACAAACATCAGGATCAATAACTATACATATCATTATTTTGGGAACAAACAGGCAACCTAAACAATATGAAGGAACATTTTTAGAAATCATTCTATGCTTTGAGTAGCAGTAGTTACGGATTTCCACTAATTGGAATTCAACAAATCACATTTCTAAAAGCAAGCACTAATAACCTGTTCAGTAGCCTGGGGGCCATAATGAGCTATGCTTTGGTGTTGCGCAATTTGTGAACCTACTGAAGTCCATCAAACGATGGTCTTCCAATCCGTGTTTATGGCACCGAGACGACGGGCCACAATGCAGATCCTTTCTAAACCATCCTTGTTTCACTACACTCAGAACCAAGTGTAAAGGAAATGGATGGGACCACACTCTTAGGGCCTTGAACCTCCTGCACCCCTTATGAGTGTTCAGTTACTGAAAAGGCAATGCATTGGTACTAGAAGATCGGCTGTTACAAGGGTTGGATATCAGAAAGTGACTTGGGATATTACTGCACTTTTGCTTTACTGCCAGGCTAATGGTCACTTGACATCTCTGAAGAGCTGGAAGGCGCAGATGTCAAAAGCACAAAGCTTGTGCTAGCTCCTGGATGATATCACTGTGAAGCGAGCTTCGACACACTCAAGGTCCCTACACAGAAGCATCCAAAATCGTATACAATCCCATATAATGATAGAGACAGCAAAAGGAATGCTGGGGTGCTCAAGGAGAGGTGTGTGCAATATTAGGTGTAATATCCTCTATGTGCCCTATCAGTAAGATCTCATCAGGGGTACTGTGTGCAGTTCTGTTAGTGTGTTGTTATGTACCATGTTGTGATGTGTGTGTAGACTGTATACTGAGGTGTGCGGAGCGTTGCTACGCGCAGTCTGTGGTATGAACTGTGGTGTGCATAGTGTAATGTGAAATGTACTGTGATGTTAAGAGTGTGTTTCTATATATGTTGTCTCATGATGTACTAGTTGATGTTTTGTTCATTTTTATGGTATCGAAGCTGGGGTGTGCTTCACACGTTTTACAGTCAATGCATACTACGTGGCCTGTGTCATGTTGTCCATCTTGTGGAATTAGACTGTGTAAATCATAATTTACTGCGAACAGTAGTATATTGCAATTTTCAGAATATGATGCTTAAAGGGTATTCTGATGCACCATGGTGATCCATCGTTGCAAAGTGTGCTTTATGTAACTTGGTACATTGTGCTATGGAACATACGTAGCTTTATGATGTGCAGCATGTGTTATGATGGAAAATTTGTGTTACAATGTAAGATGAGATGAGCAGTGTGGGTTAATTGTGGTGTTCGTTATAATGCACATTTTGACGACAAATCCCTTACGGGCTGGGAATGGATGTTGACTTATGCACCGTTTGATATGATGTGATGTGTGTGGCAGAATTTGTAGCATGCCCTGATACACAGTTCCTTTATGTTTTATGATGTGACTAGTATTTTCTAAAGTGTGTGTCATTATGTGCAGTTTGTGCTGGTATCAAATGATAAGAAAATTCAATGTGTGTCATGCTGGGTAGTTACGTTTTGTGGTGGAATGAAGGTGCTGCGGTGTGCAGTATATCAGTATTGGCAGGATATGTTTTGAATTGTAGTATATGATATGGTGTGTAGTGTATGTTATGACATGCTGAGGCTTGACACATCTTTGTAGAATATCACAGTGTGTTGTGCAGAGAGGTGTGTAATGTTCTACAGTGATTGCTGAGCAGAGTGCAGTTCTATGGGCAATGCTTACGCATACCATTGCAATATTTTCACATCTGCTTTCCCCATATTACACTTAACAGTAAAACATTTGAAAAGGAACCAACGGGAAATGAAGGGAACCGTGTAAGCACAGAACTATACATGGTGATTGGAAACAAAGGCATATTTGGATAGCTACAGTCATCTTAAACGCATTAGCTGTGGTTTCCATAAATTCCATAGTAGGCAGGTAATTGGTGAACCTGGCCAGAAGAGGCCACCCAGAAGAGTACACTGACTAGGGAAGCAATAATGAAAACCAAGTGCACAAGGTAGAACTCTGGGGGTGATCGCCCTGCAACCAATCACTTGCTGGATGGACTTGAAAGAAATCTCACCCAGAGTACAACAAAGCTCAAGACCTTTGTTCGGCTGATACAAATGGAGCCGCAGCTGCTCAAGAGCTACTGGCATACTGTGAAGGGTATTTCGTGCGATAATTAAAAACAAGGCTGTTGCTTTCCAAAACTGTTCTACAAAAAGACACCTCATAGAAAGCAGTTTCGCAGTACAAAAGAAAAACATTTTTCCCTGGAAAGGTTTACATTGTTCAAGGGGAAAAATCACAAATCGATTTTGTAACCAAGCCAGTGATGAATGGCATAATGCTCACTTTGAGGAGTAAAGAAGATATATAAGGAGGAAAATACCCCCCCAGTTAGAATGATGAAACAACTCTTTTTTTAAGTTTTAAGAGAAAGTTTATTAATACTTAATACATTATTTAAAAAAATATATATATAAATGCATTTGATGATATTAGTAAATAGTACAATAACAGTTCAATTACATGAGAAAATACTCTTTGAGAAACGCAATAGACCTATTAATGCCTTGTAAGGTGAATATACATGCATTATTACATACAGAATTATAAAAAATATAAGTAAGTACATTAAATGTAATGGAAAAAATTTGTGGAGGTTTAAAAACCTCTTCGTTTCTAGGAAAATGATTGCATGAAAAATAGGCCAAAGAGTTTAGGTAATTTGTAACAGGTATCCATCTTGTTTAATAGCATGGTATAAAGAGGGAACTATAGGCTCTATCTAGTCTACGATTATAACATACACCATTCCACCAAGCTTTAAAGGATAATTTAGAAGAGTCCTTCCACATTTTCGTAATTTGTTGAAAAGCAACAGCGAATACTAAATCTATGATTAGGCTATTTCTTTTTTGACACTGAGACCATTCCTCTGCAAGACTGCCCAAAAATATATTTGTATAACTTAAGGTAATTTGAGTGCTAAAAATAGTGTTTAATTGATTCCATACTCGAACCAAAAATTGAAATGTAAAAGGACAATCAAAAAGCATATGTTTAAGATCTGAGAATGGCCTATTACAAGACCAACAAGACCAACACGAGGACGGAGCAAAAAATGGCTGTAGAATTCTGCATGAGTTTTTCACAATAGGAAGGGAAATAGACATTGGCTTATTTGATAGAGTTAATACCTCTGGAAATGTAAAGGGGAAAACAAATGATTTTTCAACTTCAACCCATAATGGTGAAATAGTAGAATCATCATCATTTAAAAAAAAAGAAGCTTGCTTTAGGGAAAAGGCCATATGATATGAGCGGAGATCTGGAAAATTAACCCATACAAGGATTTTAGGTCTCATTAATTTTTGGAGAGATATTCTGGGTTTTTTATTATTCCATAAACATTTAGCTAAAATAGAATTTATCTTCTTAAAATAATGACATGGGATATTAATTGGGATGTTTTATAAGTAAAAGAGGATTACAGGGAGAAAAATAATTTTAAAAGAATCTAATCTACCCACCAGGATAAATATAAAGGATTCCATTTAGATATGAGAGAGTCAAGAGTAGAAAATAATTGCAAAAAATTACAGGAAATTGTGTCTTTAAAAGGGGGTTTAAACCAAAGACCTAAGTACTTGATCTTATCATTGTTCCAGTGAAGCTTAAAATCCTCAGGATGGCAGAATTTATTTAAAGGAAGTATTTCACACTTATTTTTATTTAATTTACACCCTGAGATAGAAGCAAAGTTCTCTACTTAAAACAGGAAAGTAGGAAGTGAAGATTGCAGATTTGATATAAAAAGTGAAATATCATCAGCATTGGCATGAAACGACTCATAAGCGGAGAATTTTAGAAGGTACATACACATACATGTCAACCCTCCCGATTCAGACGGGAGACTACTGATTTCAAAGCTAATCTCCTGCCTCCCGATTCCTGCATGGAAAAACCCAATTCCTCAGCAGGCTTCAGCCAATAGGGGCTGGCCTTGTGTGACTTGTAGTATGTACTGCCAGTAACCTGCTTCTGCAGGCCAGTGCAGAACGTGACTGACCAGCTCTCCCAGCCTGCCACAGGGTTTTCTCTGTGCTTCTGATAGGAAAGGAAATACATGCGTATCTTCATTTCTCATATCTGATCCTGCAGCAGCACATTTGCAAGTTTCGTACATGCCAACATACCCGAGTCAGGCCTCAATAGAAGTCAATCGGAGCAATGCCTTTTTTAATTTCCCACTCTTCTCTCCTAAATTGTTGGCATGTGTGCAAAGAAGGTCCTAAAAACATTTTGATGGGACTGCCGAGGTGCTGAATCCTATTGCACTTCCGAGGTGCTGAATCCTATTGCACCCCAATGATAGGCACTTGTTCCCTCTCAAGGCAGATCCAGTGTTCCAAGCTCTGTCCTCAGGAATCTTCCATTCTCCAGTTAAAGTGGTAGCACATGAGTGCAGGTATAGATTTCCTACACTCTTCTGGCTTTGTGAATAACCTTAGATATCTTCAGAGGGGTCGTTCAGCACAACATAAAATATTGTCAAGAGACATCAACAATTTGTCATGACACAAGCCATTTAGCACCAGAATCAACAAAATGGCACGTGGAGGCTACAGTATGTGATGATGGGGCCAGAAAGTTAGCCTGCGGGCACCACTAATTTTGCCTCTTACTGTGAGAGTGTGGCACCGGACAGACACTCTGCCCACTGCAGTTTGACCATCCCTACATTTTACTTTGACCTGCTCCCACAAAGTGTGAACATTTGCCCGTATCCTCAGAGGGTGGTCATATGTTAAAGGGAATGCCTCAAGGGCAGTGATGAGGATGTGACCCAAGGTTATATACATCAGGAGTACCCTAAACTGCTGCCTCTTGCCAACCATCCACTGAATCACTATATATCTGTAAATACATCGCCACAAAAGGCTTTTAGTAATCCTGCACAGCCTGGGAACCTGGCACAGGTATTTTATGCTGATGCAATGTTCTGCAGGGAGCAAAAGTATTAATACAAGCCTCTTTCGGTCTCTTTCGCCCTATGTTTGTCATTTTCTGACAAAGAGTGTGCCACCTTGTTTAAAAAAAAGCACAAGTAAATGGAAAAGCCAATGAACCAGTGCTTAATATGTGTTTGTGGTTGCAGAAAGTGGGCACTGGTTCTCACTTTTTGGGGACCTGGACTTCCTTTTCATCATCACATTTTAATCCAAAGCAAGGGAGAGTGAGTCAGAAAAGAGACAATTAAGGTGGAAAAGAAAGAAAGGAAAACAGTAACAATGGGAGAAAGCGGAATAGCAAGAGCTTCCAAAATTGAGATATTGCTACAGAAAGTGTAGGATGGTGGATGAAAGAGACATGACGTGGATTCAAGACTAGCAAGCCATGGTATTTGACAAAACTGTCACTGAATAGCACAGACACTAGAATTTGAAACAAAAATTGGATTGGGCCCCTACATATATGTAGGCATCAACATGAACATACCCCTACCTTTCAACAGGATAACAGAAAAATCAGGAAATTGAAATCTCTGATAAATGTATGTTTTATTCCCAAATGGTTCCATATTAACATAGCACATAACCTCTTGAAAGCTCAGTTTGTTTTTAACCAAAACTGCCTTTGGATGTGAAAACTACAAACATGTTCCACTAATAAATACCTTAATACCTTTGCGTAGAGATGAAATAAAGAATGTATGCTGTGGCTACACAAACTGAGGCAAATGCAGATGAAGAATGTTTGTTCACGGACTATCACTTTCAGTGTGCTATAGTCTAAGTTACACAAACTGTGGCAAAAGTAGCCTGAAGAGTGTTTTCTCACTAACTATAACTTTCAGTGTGGTGTAATCAAAAAGATTCTGTGCTGTGCTTATTTTTTATACTGATAAGTGCCAGGACCCAAATGCCAGCACCAATGATACCTATTTACCACTACAGTCCTACAAATGTGACAATTTGGATTATAATAGGTGACCCAAACCTGTAAGAATGGCGTGAGCAACATGGCATTTGTTTTTCAAACGACTATTAAATTGTTAAACACTTTGCTCATGTGTTTTTCAAAAATAGACTGACAGTGTCACCATGTGGTAAACTGTCATACACCTGCTGGTGTTATGAAATAAATGCCAGTGCGAAGCACCTGCAAACACCAGCAGAAATTAAGCATGATTCAATATTGGCAGCTCACAATGAATACAAAGTTAGGTCTACGACAATAATTGGGTACAATAAAATGTAATTTAATGTGAAAACATTTAAACAGGCATTTGCAGTACACCAAATGGAAAGTATGATAACTTTCAGTATCTATGATAATTGGCCAAGTAATGGTACAAGTTTTCATACTGATCACCTAAGTTATACCATATCACCAGTCCTCTACATTTCTACAACGATATTGATGAACACATACAGATCTGCTGCAATAAGTAAGTAGAGCTGTTGGTGTGGTTGGGTTGTTTCATGCAGTGGATTTGCAACAAGTGTTCAAGTACTAGTTCTTCAGTCTAACACACGGGCTGGTTACAAAATATCTGGGTGGTAAGTTAAGGCAGTGCTCGCTTCAAACACCTTTTACCATGGTATCATGAAAACAGGTTCCTGGATATAGTAATGTGTTGCAAGAACATCTGTGCACATTTGCTGTGCGGCATTTCGTTTAAAAACATGTAGTGTTTTGTTCTGTTGCTTTTTGTGCTAAATTACTGCAATGTGATGGTGTTGCAGCCTGCTGAAATTGTTGTGTTGCGTTATGTTTTGACTGTTTTGTTGTGATGCACCCTATTATGTTTGATGTTGCTATGTGGCTTTGCATATGTTATTTTGAAAACTCCTGTGACATCCCTTACCACTGTCTTAGGTAGTAACAGACTAGTGCTTCAGCTTTCCCATAACACAGAATACCAGTCAGCCCAAAACTGTGTCAGAGAATCTGTTTTAACTTAGCACTCCGAATGCTATCTTTTAAGTGATACAGCTCACTGTGTTATTAGGCACTGAGCCTTAAATGTGAAGAAACTGCAAGTCGACCTAAGGAGACAACATATAATGTGAATTTATTATTTCTGTTCTGTCTTCCTAAACTGGTGCAGAAAAATGATTTTTCGGTCAGTGGGCTTTAAGGTATGTTTTATAGCATAAAATCTCAGGTGAGTCTGATAAATTTAAGGCCATGTATCCAAACAATTGGCAAAGGTAAATGTGGACAAATGACCTGCTGGAGCAGAAAAGAAAAAGTAATGTTTCATTTTTTTCTTGTACAGTGTTGTGGTGAGGTTTATGACATCAACCAGAAAACTCTACTCATTTGATGTTACCTTGACCTAGCAACAATCATTTAAGTTGCTAAAACTCAAGGTATGTCCATAGAAGTACAGGGACAGAGACTAAGGGTTCCTTTCAGTCCTTCCCTGAGATTTCAAACCAAGCAAATACACTTTAGGAAACACCTGGAAAATGAAGCATTAAGATTCACACTTTTAAATACACCGCTGAACTTTCATCAGGCCAGAATTGTAAAACATAAGCTATCAGCACCAACCAAACCTTACTGGACACATTTTCCCTTGTTCCACACTTTGAGAGGCTTGATAGGTCCTTTTTAAGGTTTCAAGTACGACAGATTTAGCTGTCTTGACAAATCCTTTGGTTTCCAATAGAGACACGTATACTTAGAGTGAGCTTTGGGTAAGCCCCTTGCTTATGACTGAATGGCTCTGTTATCTATCTCAGATGTCTGCTTTTGACGTTTTCCCTATTCTTCTGCTTAACCTCCAAACCCCTTGTCCATAGCCCTACAGAGTATTTCAGTCCTACAGTGTTCTAATTGAATGAGTCATACTCTTCCACTGTTGGCTGATGTTTTTTTCTATTTTGATTTTAGCATTTCACTCTATCTCCCTTCAGATTTTTTTGATAAATATACAGACCCAGATCCTGTGACTTACCTCTAACAGGCTAACTCAAACAAGTAATTTTACAAATGTTTTTACTTTAGCTTCCATTTAATGGTAAGCAAAAAAACAAACAAGCAAATCAAATTCACAAGATTTACAAAAATGACACTCAGCATGAGTCATTGAACATTTTTGTGAAACCAAGATAAGAAAAATATATTTAAAATAAGTTATTTGTCCATCAACTGTGCCATTAACACCATTTGGGCAGAATTGTACTTCCTTAAAATAGGAATACAGGAAACAGCAAGGGAAAGCTGACACCTTATTATATAATTAAAGAAACAATGGACCCTAATTAAAAGATGAAAAAACATTAAAAATAAATATATATGTATATATATACAGGAGAACAATTGTACCCATATGCGCAGTCCAACCGTACCAATATGCGCAGTCCAAGCAACACAAGAGGGCTGTAGAGGCCTGGTCACCCGGCCTGTTAACATCAGCATTGCCTGATCCAATTCTTCCCGTGGGTGGACATGACGGTGCTTTCTTCACCGTTGTCCTTCTATTAAGTTTATTGGTTGTGTCCTTCTGTTATGGTATCAGCACTTTTTGAACTTTTTAACTGCTCATTGTCAGTCTGTAATAATGTAATTTGCCTTACATGCTCAGTGCCTACAGGATTATTTTTATTTTAGTCCTGATGACGATCGTAGTATTGCTCAAAGGATCGAAACATCCTTGACTTTGACACTTTTACCCCATATGAATTTCTCATTAGATGTATAAGGGCAATGTTGTGTCTTTGTTGAATTGTGACTTATCAGATGTATTTATCTTTGTCACAAATTTTTCCTAAGTCTGTTCTTATTGAACATGTTTTCCAATTTACAGTTCTTTGTGTAATCTGATTGCTAATAAAAACATCTTGTGTTGGTTGGACTACACATATGGGTATGATTGTTCTCCCATATGTGTATACATCATCTCTTAAATAGAGACCATTGTTTCTTTAATAATTATATGTGTGAACCCCTGGTCCCTTGTTATCTATGGGTTTCCTTTGTTGTTTATAACGACACCTTAACTTGTGTCATGTGTGAAGAACTGGTGTGGATTCCTTGTGCAGCCTATATAGTTACATGTGGACAGTTCGCACAAGAAATAATAGTTTTTGTTGGAATCTGCAAATTACATAAAAGGAGATGAGCTAAACATCGGAACTGGCTGCAGTGTGTAAATCCTTGTAAGTTCTAACAGTGTTGCATATTGTGTGTCTTTCATATTTTATCATTCCAAGCCTGGCAATAAATATCTTTCTCTAATACAGTCAACTCGTTGCATAAGTGTAATGTTTAAGCTCTAATTTGATCATCATTTTCATTTGTGTGGTGTTACAAAAGAGAATCTTCTTCACATCTGATTCACAAGGGCATGCTGCTTATTTGCCATAGCACAATTGTGTTCTTAGATGAGTAAGTGACAAGGATGCCTGTGTGTCCAGAAACATACCAACCGATAGTAAGTTTGGGTTGTAATTGCTGTTAAATCAACATAATTTGTGTCAGCAGAGAGAAACCTGTGAAAAGCACGGGAAAGAAAACGCAAGAGGGAGTCAAGTTGCCAGAGTCTTTCTTGTAATCCCAAGAAAGGTGTGTTACACAGCAGTTTCCTGCTTTAACAAGCAGAAAGATAAGTGGAGAGCTGGCAGGGATTCAGAATTTACAATAATGTTACAATAACTACTAACCCAGCAACCTTATGGTTCGGGAGAAAACAGTAAAAGATGGAAGCCCGTTCAAAGGACCTCTCACTTTCAAATGGTTGTGATTATGAAAGCACCGCAAATCAATCCACATGCTAACGCAGTGTGAAGGGGACTGGACTGCATCGTGCTACAAAACCGCCCTCTGGATATGCAAGACTCACAATTATACCGCCTAAAACGTCATAACATTTTGGGTTTGCGAGACAACACACCTTGAATTATTTTTAATCTGTACAGCAACAAAACATCTGCGGGCATCACATGACCCGTTAGCTTACTGTGAATTACCCAACTGTAATTTGTACAGACCTTTTTCCTCCTAATAACTATCAAACATGTACGTAGCCCGCGCACAAATTCCAACTCAACGAGGCGCTACTAACACTTTTTACAATTGTCCTAGTCAATTGGTTTTGTTTTCGCAAACTAGCAGTTAGGAAAGGCTGCGCCCTTTGGCCATGACTGAAATAATGTATATGTGAACACCGCGAGGATCCAGGGGTTAGGCATGGTCTTTCACTGGCTGGAGCCCACTATCTGCATGGAAAGGAGCAGCCCTGACAGTGTAGTGTAGGAGGGCTGCTGGTATATAAGAGATGTTTCTTTAGGGTGGAGCGCAAAGCGCTCTGTACCTGGTGTAATCTCTCTGTGGGCTTTTAACCACGCCCATGTCAAACTCATCACTTTGGTTGGTTTGTGGTCTTGCCTTTTAAAATTTGCTTGATTTCATTAGTGAAAGGCATGCACAATTCATGACTTTTCCAGGGTTCAGCCCTCCTCGAGCTCACCCGCCAACTACTGAAAACATCCGAGGCTCAATGTTTTCAGTATGGTTTCTGCACTATTTTTCTCTTTATTTCGTAGGCAGCACGGTTTTGCTGGGCAGTAGTAGAGTGCTTTGCATGACATCGACCTTGTTACATGGATATTTGCACTTTTGCCGGTTACATGGATAATTGCACTTTTGCGGATAAGTTTCTCTGCGCGCAAACTTTTGTTTTCTTTTGTGTTTTTGTGTTGTGCTCATGGCGGCTGTCGGCTCGCTTATGTGAAACTGTTTAACTTTTCAGTTTATGTGGTAGGAAAATTCTGGTTAGGAGTTTACAATGCTGATAGCTTTGACTCGAGTAAACGCGAGACCCATTGCATTGCAAATGCTTGTTTAAAGTGGTTACTTGATGGGCACTCTGTGGTCACAGTTAAACTAAGACCGTTAGATGTTTGGCTGCTGAAGAAGCCGATTGGATCGTTTAAGAAGTAAAGAGGGGAGGTGGGCAGGGATGTGAGGCACTGGGACATGTGGCAGCTGCTGAATAAAGGGACCCCTGTTTCTGTGTTTTTTAAATTGAGAACTCTCTGCTGATCTGTTCCTGAATAACTTCCAACCATTAAGCGATATCAGTGAAGGCTAATTTCATGCTCTCATTTAGGTTCTGTGTGCTATCAGTTTGTGAGTAGAAGGCGAGACAAAGGGGGGTGGACATGAGGATCATCAGATATTAATGAGGAAAGTGTGCCTTGTGGAACACTGCAAAAGGTGGGTGCTTGTTAACAGAGAAAGGAGTTTGATTTGTTTTTTGTTAGTGACAAGGAAGTACCTGAACCAGTGAACAGAGAGACCTGATGCACGAGTTCTGTTGCTTATTCTCTCTATGAGAAGATCCTGAAGGACCACGTCAAGGGAGGTGATTCTGATCAGGAAATTGATTGGGAGTTGTGTGGGAGAGGACATCATTCAAATCTGGAACAAGAGCAGGCCCTGTGACGTGCCTAGGCTAAAATCCTGATTGGCTGTGATCGAGTATTAGGTGAGACTCCATGAACAGAAGGATGCAGGGCCAGACTGTCCATTTCTCCTATTGGCACTTCCTTGGAGACTGAAGCAATTGGAGACTGGTGTTAGCAATCAGGTCACTTGCCTCTGTCACTCTCTTCAGCTCCCCGGGGTGTATGGCATCAGGTATAATGGGGGTGAACAGAATGGAAAGAAGAAGAAAAAGAGAGAAAAAGCAGAAGTGGGGCGGGTTTGAGCATTGTTCCCAGGGCTGCTTATGATTACAGTCTGTACTAGTTTGGATGTGGGGGACTACTTTGATTTTCTACAAAATATGGGAGGTCTGTGTAAGTTCGTTTTTGAGGAATGATTTTGAAGTATGGTAATAACACAGGACATTTTATTTCGAGGGGTGGTGTAATGGTGCTCTGATTGAAAGCTCTGGGAACTGATCAGTTAGAAATACATTGATGAAGTCTGTTATGGTGCATACTAGGATGATGACAGTCCCATGTCAGGGTGGCAGCAAAGGTGATGCTGGTGACTTGGAAAAGTCAACGGACGCAAAGAACAGACTTGGGTTGGGAAATCAGACGGTGAAATAACTATTTTTGAGAGATTAGTAGAATGGGTATGGTTTGAAAGGAACGAGCTGTTTAGCAGATTGGAGACATACTGCTGGCTACTGTGACGCTTTGCCAATTAAGATGTTACTGAGCCTGGTACAAAAGTGTTGATGGGGTAGGATAGGTGATTCAGTACAAAGAAACTGATTGCTAGTAGTGTTCTTTAGATATGCTTATGGCACGCTGCATCTTGAGTGGGCACTAAGTTGTCGGGGCCAATTCGTAGTAGCCTTCAAGTTTCAAAGGAGCAGTGCAGGAAGACAATCAAGGTCTTCAAGCACTACAAATATGCAATGCACGATGATCTGTGTTTAGTGAGTTTTTATTTAACATGTTTAACATTTATATAAAGAAGCAAATGTAATACAATGTCTTATTGAAGTGTGTTTCAATAAATGGATCCATCCTACAATTAGTGCACTGGAATATTATTTAATAACAGGCAGTATTTTCGAAAGCACATTAGAAACGAAGAACATTTACAACTGTATCTAGTTGATACAACTTACTTCACGTGCACAATGTTAAGAATATGGAATAAGAGTATGACATTTTGAAGTCTGGGAACAACATCTGCAAATTCTTAACAGTAACTCAAGAGACTTCTAGAACGTGATTCTGTCCCCTTAAATGTGCGTGACAAGAAGTATTAAGCAATAATGCTGTTATTGTAAACAGACAGAAAATCTGTGCAGGAAACAAATTACCTTTGAGATTAGCATGAACACTGGTGAATAATAGCGATTAAAGGTTAACTTATGTGAAATAGTTCTGTGGCAATCACTTAACTGTAAGATATATATGGGGTTAAACTACATCAATTGATTGTTCCATCCATGTTACTCCTTAAGAAGGTGAGGACCTAAAATCTATGAGAGGGAAGTATGCCAAGGATGGCATCTCCGATAACTCTGTCCAACATCAAATATAAAGTATCAACCAAGGAAAATACACACAAGCAATATGCCACATTCTCTATATGTTATCCTTCATTTTTCCTGCAGGGAAGTTTGCCAATTCCTATTTAAAAACAGCCATGTGCGCTGCTGGCAGTAAAGGAAAGAAAATGGAATGAGTGAAATGAGACATCACCTTGGACACTGAAGACATCTTGACTCAGTCATTATCTTCCATTTCAAGACCACAAATATAACTCTTCGGTGACAGTCTGGTCCTAAAGCACCTTGGGGAGTGCGCTGCAACGTTACATCCCGCTGTACTTCAGTAAATACACAGCTGTCAGTGCTCTAATTTCAGACTCTTTAAAAGAAGCTATGGGTCTCATCAGTATTTAAAGTTTGGCGGATGGGATGTTACATCAAAACATGAAGGATATCCCGTCTGGTGTATTACAAGTGCCACGGGCTAAAATGCACATATAACATGACAGATGGGACATCCACTACATTTGTGACAGAGTCTTCCATCTGCCAAACTTCTAAATAAGGCATAAAGCCCTAAACCTGCACTGAAAACCAAACATGGAACAGAGATGGCCCTCCTGTGGTGTTTGGGTGAAATGACACAGGAAAAACTAGCATGGCATGCACAATATCTGTAGCTCTACCAAGTGCACCATCCTGTTTATTGCCATTGATTTGGGCAGGGGCCCTTTCCCCAGACGCACGAGCCATTGTCTCTTCCAGACTGAGGTCACAGCAGCACTTGCAGTGTAGGTCCTCTCCTGTCGAAGATCAGGTATCGAATGATTGAGCAGACATGCATCCCGGAAGACAGCAAACAGTGTTTTTAATGTTAATCTGCTGTACGTTGCTAATAACTTGGAAGTTGGCCTTAGCACTTTAGTAATAATTGGGTGAATATGCGTTTATTGGTAGAGCAGAATTAAATAACATGTTATTAGGTCACATTTATTTCACTGCCATGGAATATTGTGTATTTAATTAATCAATTACAGTTTTTTTAGAACATTAAAAAAATATTGTTTATTACATTTTGTAGTAACATCACAACAATCCCAGCATCACACGTATGCCCATCTTCCACCCCCAGGCAGAATGAGCAGATTTATGACAAATGCTTTTATGCACATTCAAAGGTACAATATGTAACCCATTGCACCCTCTCGTGGGAATAATATTGACTCTTTGTGGGTTCAGAAGAGAAGGGGTGAATTGTCGAACGAAAGGCAAAGGTAGGGAATTCAGAGTCGTTTGATGAGTTCTACTGTCATTCAACATCATGAACCCCCAGTCCAACCCCTTCAGTTACTCCACTCCCCCAATTATCTTGTCAAATTTCTTGCAGCAGCCTCAGTATATTGCTTTTCCAAGACTATGCATGAGTCCATACCACTCTCCCAATTACATATTGAGAGAGGTGTCGAGCCACCCAATTTTTGAGCTATGTCCTGTTTAGCCACCCAATTCCCCAGGTTTATGAGTAGTTTTTTTTATTTTTATTTTTTATAACTGGTGGCCTCCACTTCTTTCCATATCCCCAGTAGTGCCAGTGGGACAGTTAGATCAATGGTACAGTCTGTGGCCTCCAACCTTTGTGTTACCAACTGCCACAACCTTTAGAGTTTGGGGCATTCCCACAAATTTTGAGGAACGTTCCTCACTGCCTGCAGTTCTGAAGGCATCCCTATGTCTCAGCTCTCCCTATTTTCTGCAACATTTTTTTACTGTAGTATACCATATGTAGGATTTTCAGCTGCATGAGTCTCTTTCTGGTTTTTATGGCCACCTCCTGTGGGAACTGCTCCGCCTCCCCCAGTCACTGACGTCAACAGACCCAATGTCATTTTGGCCATTTACCTCTTAACTTTGCCAGTTCTGTTTGAGTATTGATTATAATCATTTTATATGTAAGGGGTGTGGCTTTAGCAGTAATCTGCCCACCTAACAACCTCCTCTCTAGAGGTGAGCCCTCTTGTGTCTGCTGGAATCGTGTAACGCAAGGCGTGTAGTAATTTCAAGTATTTGAATGTTTGGGATGGGGCCATATCATACTCTGTCTGAAGATGTTCAAATGGGACAATTCCATTTGCATCCCACCCATGTTCTAGTGATGGTATGCCAATTAAGTCCCACTTCTTGAAACTTGGTAATTTGACCACTAGACTCAGGCTTGTTCCCACCCATAAGGGCATTTTTTTTGGGGGGGGGGGAGCGGGGTTCAGTCTTTTTTCTCTTTACAGTTCCCTGGTTAATTTGTGCCATGTCCTGACCACCATGTCTGTAGCGTGGGGTAGCGAACCATCTGACATTCCCCCATAAAGGTTGTGTAGGTATCCACTCTTGCACAATGTAAGCATATCTAGTCTTAAAACAGGCTCCTCTGTTGCAGTCTATGCCCACCCATTAACTGCTTCATAGTATTTAGAGATATTAAGCAATGCTATCCTACCTTCATATGTGGAACGCTGCAAGGTGAGTAGAGCAGTCCCAGGTATGCCCCCATCCCAGACTAAAGTCTGTAGCAGGTGGTCTACTTTAGTAAAGAATCGGTTGGGTATCTGTAGGGGGTAATATTTAGATGAATCTGGGAGTGCTATCATTTTAAAGATCACCACCCATCACATTAGGGAGAACAGGGTGTTTTGCCAATGTGTTATGTGCATTTCTAATTTAGTCCGTAAAGGGCTTACATTGACCCCCTAATGGGCACTACTGTCCTTAGTGATCCACTAAACCCAGGTATGTAAAGGGGAAATTTCCACCCTAAGGAGTAGAGACAATACAGCCGGAGGGCTTCCATCTGCTCATAGGGAACAACAGCTTTTTCCAATTAATACTGAGTCCTGAGGATTTGTGGTATGTCTTTGACAAAGCTGTCGACGTCCAACAGCTGCACTATGAGTTGTGACTGGTAAAACATTCTCCTATGTTTTGAGCCCCTGTGACTATCTCTGCCTTGGGCGTGTAAATCTGTCTAATATATTTCTGGTCCCATTTCCGACTATTTAACCACACCAAAAGTTTCCCAGCACTGTCCCCTGTTTCTTACAGTTGTTTTTCCTGGATAAGGTAATTTATGTTTACATTATGTAGTGGTCAGTTCTGTATTCCTCTCTTTCTGCAGCTAGGATGCCTGTAGCTTCAGTTGTGGGTTGCTGTGGTGTCCTCTGCCACCTGACGAAGGAGATTCGAGGCACGAGGGTGTGCGGTCTGCCGCTAGTTGCCCAGCACCACACTCCCACACGCAGTCTTCCGGCCTGGACCAGGCATTTCTCCCCACTCTGATCCTCAGCCCACGGCTCGCACTGCAACAAGTCGAAGGCGCTAGCAAAATGACCAGGCACTACTCACTATATCCCATATCTCTGGATGGCCATCGATGCTCAGTATTATGATGGATTATGTGGGCTGGTTTGAGGAGCTCAGCAAGAAACGTCTGTCATCTTGGCCCACCTGGTTCTGCCCCAGTGACAATTATTTGTCAAGTTTAATCCATACCAGACGTTATAAGCAGCTCAATAAAATTGTAAGAGCTGTCCCTAATCTCTGTTCACAGAGCCCTTTCCTCTGCAATAATTCCTGAAGGAGCCCAGCTGGCAGGCCTTGTCTACGGTGAAGGTGTCACAGGAAGCGCTGTTTGACAGATCACTCCCACACTGAGGACCGGGACTTGGTTGCTGCTGCGACCTCTCCAGACTGTGAGGGGAGGGGGGAAAAATTCTCATTGCTCATGTTATAAAACTGACAATTTTCTGTAGAGAGCAACCCCTAAAGCTGTACTTTCAAGACATTTCAAACCATGCCCAAGATTAATATACTTAAAACGGTATAAACCTGCGTGAACCAGTGTTCCTCAGAGGGCTAACCTCCCTCTCATGTGACATTGCCTCCATGCAGAAATGGATTTAAATTAACTCATGGTAACAAGTTCTCCAGACAGCAGGGGGGATACGATAGCACTGTTAGAAGTCCCTTAGCTCATATTAGGTCAAGGAGTTGTGCAACAATAAAAGTGACATGGCTTCTCAAGAGATTTTTCTCAATTAAAGTGACAGTTGAGTTTTTGCAATTACAACGCGTTCACTACATAGAAACTATGTCGATTTCTTGAAGGATGTCTCAAAGCTAGGGGCCTAACACAGGCCTCTGCAGCTCCTGCAGTGCAGAGGGGACTTCAACCCTTTAAGGCCCTCTAAGCCCTTCAGGGGCCCCTATTTATCCCAAGGTCAACACATATCTGTGAGACACGGGGAACTCAGCAGCCCCTTTTCACATTATGCTGGGTGGCTCATCATTTAGCGTTACGCCACTGTTCAAAACATTAAAAACCTTTTGGTTTTCCGGATTTGTACACAGTACTGAGCTCCTGTGTGTGTTTCATTCACTAACACTTTGCAGGAAAAACCATGTGTTTAAGGAATCTGAATCAAGTACAGTGGTGTAAGCTTTCTGTATGGAGAGCTGTTTCTCCCATCACCACCGGCCAGGGCTGCACTAATTTACGAGGGAGCTCCATTGCGCCTACTTTTATTTCGGATCAAGATGATTTCTCCATCATCCAAGCTACACTAGTTTCCACCTAACAAAACACAAGAACATATAAATATCGTGAAATATTACCAGTATTTTACATTGTTTTTCACTTTCAGCCTTTTCTTTCCACGGAACGTGTTTAATTCATGGTTATTTGTTCAAACTTTTTGTTTGTCTAGTACATGCCGGCAGGTTGCCCGCTTATATCAGTCACAACACTCCCCTCAGACGGGCTCCGTTAAAATGTTCTAAAGGACAGGCAGACTATTGGTTTTTGCAGCTCTTCTAGGCTGACTGATTAAATACGTTTTACTCTAGAGAACGGATTACATTTATGTTTGTACATTTTTGACTACTTGTATTGGTAATTATTTGAAACGAACAGGAATTGATAGTGTAATTCTATTCTGTTCATACTTATATTGTTATCGTCATGATTTGCTTCAATAATTCAACATGACAAAATGTCATCAAAAGTGTGATACTTTGAATAGAAATACATAAAATAAACAAATACAGGACCAGCAGTGTGGAACCAGCTCAGCTGGCAAGTCTGCGCCCAGGAACAATACTGACTCTTCAGACATTTAAAGTTGACTCTCAGTAAGAGGATGAGTCCTGACAACGGCATTGAGTTAATAACTAGAATGTTCCTTGCCTTGGCTGTGCAAACAGTTTGAACACAACCTCCTGCAGTAAAAACTAATGCAAATGACGCAGAAACTATCTTCAATAAAACAAATGTTAACAACTTCTGACCATGTCAATCAATTTGGTGCACAAAATTGTGATCTCCAGTAAGAAGAAACAGACAACAGTGCTTTTCTCAACCAAATACACACCTTCTTATTGCTTATTCTCAGTTGTTGTGTGCTCAATTTTCTTTATATTTTTGTTATCTTAGAGTTTAAGAAAAACAAGCAAGAAGATAACATGCAGAGTATATCTATAAAAAGAAAGTACCTTCTATGTAATAATAGCTGTCATAGTGCAGAAGCGGGAGAAGGAAAATGAAACCAAAAACGAGAAGAGTGCTCAATTTCCTTTATAGGTATGCATTTGATAGGACTCTTCAATTGTCCAATTTCCAATTGTTTATTGACTTTCATGCAATAAAATAACTGAAACGTAAAACAGGAAAATAAAAAAGAACAAAACTATATGGAAGCCAAATGTATTTCACAACACCTGTGTCTGGAATCTGATGGAAGGGCATTGTAGACTTAGGAAACTCTATAGGAACTCAGCGAAAAACTGCAGTCCCTGAGGAAGGGCATTGCATTATTTGTAAAAGATGAAACAACATGTTCCTGCGACATGATGAGTGGAAAACTGGAATGTAAACATCTATGCCGACTTCCGGCTTTATGAGCCATACTGACGAGCCTAAATTGAACTTGAGAACATTCATAAAGTCCGCTGCTTAGGGTGGAAGTAGTGTGCTTGAGGAAATAGACATGTACCATCAGCCAGCCAGTAGTGTTATGTGAAAGCTGGAGCTTCTTTGCAATATGAAACAGTATATCTGGGCAAACTGATCATCACATAAGTTGAGAAAATTCTACGACTGAATAACCCTATCTCCTAGCAGTCCACGAAAGGCCAATTTTGAGAAAATTACAACACTACTGAAGACATTCGCAAAATTAATGTTTTGAATCTAATTTAAGCACAGTGTATGAATGCCCTAAATGGAAAATATATTTCAGGCCACAATAACCTCAGTAGGACTCTAAGGAGAGAAGATCTGGAGTCTCTGCAGTTTATAACATTGTACAGAAGAAAAGTTGTTTCAGAACAGAAGTATGTCTTATCAAATTGGAGGCTTGGAAAACACTGGCTAAGTTTGGCTGCACAAAAGGGCATCTAAGTATGTTCCTGGTGACAATGGATAGGTGAGATTAACCCAATTGACTCCAATTGAACAGAATAATCTTCATTGCAGAAACAAAGGACAGGGAGTGTGTATTTCTTTAAGGACTGGACAAGTAGGCTTATTGCACCATTTCATGTTTTTCCCATGAACTCAGCAGATTAGCAAGCAGTCATTTATGGTGCAAGCTGGAAAGACACACAAAATAAGTGATAAAATGTGCTTAATATCATTCTCCCGTGACCAATGTCCAGAAATAATGACGAAAGTGGGACTATATTATTCAAGAGACTAAAGTTATAAATAAGGAGTCTTTGAAGAAGTACTTCATTCAGTTACACACTGATAATGCCTCACATGCCTCTATCTTTAACCTCAATAGCAACTCACGAGTCACCAAAGGTAAGTTGAGTGAATAACAATGTAATATCAGCAATTATATATGGTTTCAAAGAAATGAGGCTGGTCCATCTCAATGAAAAGATAATTAACACTACAGACTTAATGACCAGACTCAGATAATGCTGATTATTTATCTCATAGACCTTAAAAAGGCGTTAAAGTGAAATAATTATATTATGGTCAGGTTCAAGCTCCCTGACAGGAAGAAAAGTCAAAAAAGCGACAGATGTAATATACTGGAGTATGAAAATCTGCAGACTTAAAAAGAAGAATGCCTATGTTTGCTACCTGCTTTCCTGCAGTCCTTTACTGTACGTCAGTGGTTCCCAACCTTTTGACATCTGTGGACCCCCACTTTATCATTAATGGAACCCAGGGACCCCTACTGAATCATTATTGGAATCTGGGGACCCCCCCTAATGAGTCATTACTGAAAGCTGGGGACCTAATCTGCTAATATTATTTATTTTTCTAAGCAGTCGCGGACTCCCTGAGGAGGCTTCACGGACCCCCAGGGGTCCCCGGACCACAGGTTGGGAACCACTGCTGTACATCCTTGTACTTTTTTCTGTTCAACAATCCAACTGCTGGGAGTAAGGGCAGACTCAGTGGACATTACACATTTTTCTGATTTTATGCACCCTTTCTTAGTCTTTTCACAATATTATCATATTCAAGATTTTTATGTTTGTTTGGTATGGTCTGATTCAGTTATACCAAACTAAAACATACGTTAATTCCTTCACCTTCCCTGGCCTAACTTTAGGGCAATAACACATATGATAATATTTTTTTTTGTTTTATTCCAATTAATGTTCAACCAATTTTGTGACAAATGGGTATAATTTCCTAAACAAGTATGTCATAATATTTAGAATATCTCCAAGCCAAAGGCTCCCTTTCATCGGGGAATAGATATTTGCTTCTCAGAACACTTGAAGCTTGTATTCTACACATGAAGTTAACCTGGGTTGTACTCTCAAGACGGTGCCTCTATCACACTATCACTGACTGATATGTTTGCTATCACTGAGAGCAGTAGGAGACTGCTTGCAAAATAAAATATACACATAAAAATTGCAACTTGAAAACAACGTACTGCTAAACTGTTATATAACTTTACATAATGCTGTTCTGAGGGATTGTTTAGTAAAATGTGCTTGATGGATGCCGATACTTATAGAAAAGATGAATAATTCTGAATCAGTGTAAAGCCATTATGGACAACATTACAAGCAACATTTAAAAAGTGCAACTACAGGTACATGTCCTTGTATTAGTGCATTTAAGACTTTCAGGAATTCTCAAGCGTGTACCAAAGTAGGACTGGAAACCGTACTCCTAGCAAACATCTGTGAAGTCCATTTTGCATGAGCAAATATTCACCCATATATTTGCTTATGCAAAAATCTGATGAGTGACTGCAAATATCTTTCCTTACACCTGTTTTTCCCACCGTGGAAAAGGTTTTCCTCCTGCCATTGACAGAAGTAAATTTCCAATCTTTTCCGGTGTGCTTACAGATTGAAGAAAAGGAGGTGAATAACCTTTAACAAGTAGTTTGTGAGTATAAACAGATTCACATGTCATTCAAATGGTGGAAATGCCACTTCCTTCCAGCCCCTATAAGTAAATTTGCAGAAAGGTGACAAAATTAGCACTTTGCTGGAATCCAACCCCTGTTATAAATATGAGCGCTAATATAATCAGTGAGGCCAATGAGAAGGGTGCCATAATTTGTCACCTCACTATGTGGCACTAAAAGAGACAAATGGATCTTTTACTCAACATGTCGATTTCAGAAGAATCCTGTCCCTTGGACAAGTAGCCATTTATAAAAAAAAAATCCACAACCTACAGGTGGATATCTTTAGTTTCTAATAATTGTTTTCAAAATGTTATATATTCCTTTCTTCAAGCTTGTATGCTTGAATGGAATAAAAAAGTGATACTCTGGATCCTGAAAAATTAAAACAGATCTGGATTTGATATTTTGTTAGTTGCCTGGATAGTGTAGTTCTCTAAAATGCTACAGATTGTTTTTTATAAATACAACAATAAAGGCACACTAAATAAAACAATGAGGAGGGCTGATATGTTTACTTTGCAAATTGCCCTTAGACATCCATCAACTACAAATATAGGCTCTCTCGTGCCAAGGATTAATCTAAATAATTAATCTAAATATGAGAGTCAGACGCTCAAACTTCTGCCTCTCCAGCTGAACTATACTTTTGATGTAATGACTCTATAGAACCTTCTAAAAAAGCAGATCAGAAATAGTGAGTCGTGCTTCTTCTGGTTTACCTTTACCTAAGTAGGTCTGAAAAACTGTAAAAAGACCCTCAGAAAAAGAACTACAGCTCTATCACAAAGTGGGCAACAGGGAGCTAAATTAAGACATGGAGCCTGATTACGACCCTGGCAGAAGGGATTACTCCATCACAAATGTGGCGGATAGTCCATCCGCCGTATTACAAGTTCCATTGGATATAATGGAACTTGTAATACGGTGGGCGGGATATACGTTTGTGATGGAGTAATCCCCTCTGCCAAGGTCATAATCAGGCCCATAGTCTCTCCCACAGTTTTGGGGTCACTGGCATCTCAAATAGATGCAGCTCTAGAGAAACACTCTTTTTCACCTTAGACAATGGAAAATGTTTTTGAACAGAAATGCAGCATCATTTGTTGACAGATTTAAAAGGACATAACCCAATTACATATACAAAGCAGCACAACACCAGAATTAAACAGACAACAAAACAGTCAAAACTCAACGCAACACAACAACCACAATAAAACCCAACAACATCATGTTACAAAGATGCACCACAAAAACACAATGGCACAAACAAACAATGACAAAGTATAAATACAGGCAAATATTCTAGTTGTATATTATTACCACCTCCAGAACCCTGCTTCTATAAGACGGGGGGAAAGGTCTTTGGCTCAATCACACGCTTAAGCAACCACCAGGGACATGAAATTGCATCAGTCTACAACGTTTTGTGATCTAGTGCCCCTGATGCCCCAAAAGACATTCGATTAACTGTACTGGAAGATTAACTAAGGATTGCAAGTGTAATGCATGAGAAAAAGAAAGAAAAACAAGGTTCTGGCAGTAAAAATATGAGTAAAGCTATCGTTTTCTAGACCAACAAAGTAGAAAAGTGAGAGGAACATTACAGTCAGATCAGACTCCACCAGAAAAACGCACTTTTCAACACAACTTTGCGCCAGTACCGATGCAAGGTCGCAAAGAGAGTTGCCCACACTTAGTGGAAAATCACCATTTGTACTGACTGACAAGTCCAAAAACTAGATTTTCATATATTAACAAGACGAATGACTAATACAAATATTGTTGCAGAACTCCTTCAGCACCCAAAGAGCCCAGTATACTAATGCAGGAGGTGGTGCAGCTTAATCTAAAGCAACACATATGTGAATACAGGTCATCTGTAAAGGAGCAGGTCAAACGAACCATACAACAAGGCAAAAAGGAGAGCGTTGATACTGTTTGTGATTTCTCGCAATAATGTTTGTGTAAGAAGTTAGTGAGGTAACAATAATGAAGATAATTTTCATTTTTATTTCACTGCTTTCTACCGTAGATGTTGCCATTTTGTAGGGATTAAATATCAGTTGGCAAATTACTCCTCAATGTAATAGTTCTAATTTCATCGATATTGAAAACATAACCGCCTGAATTAACATTGCTAGGCGTCATTCACTGGTCCTGGATGTTACACACAAATCTATGTGTTTAACTAAACTGTCACCGATTCACTAAAAAGGACAAAATGAGGCAGGCGCCTGATACTTCAAACTGATTTCAGAATTTCCTCTGGCAGAACTAACATTAAAAAAAGTTACATTTGTATAGTGCAAACCAATCCCCCACCCCAAAAAATACAGCATCTATTGTAGCAAAAGCGAATACAAATATGTGAACTCCATGCTCTCTGCTGAACTGAAATTACACTGTTCTGGCTGTAGAAGGCTCTGCTCTTGAATAACTAACACAATACACGGAGGCTAATGTAGACAGTTGTACTAACATAGAGTTACAGATCTTGGGAGAAAACACTAGTCTTTCCAATTACCTACAATGCTGTTCTCGATCTCCTTACATAGTAGGTCAATTAGTTCTACATACTACTTGTAGGAAGGTAGCCTCTTTCTAGCCTTGTTACCCCCACTTTTGGCCTGTTTGTGAGTATATGTCAGGGTGTTTTTACTGTCTCACTGGGATCCTGCTAGCCAGGGCCCAGTGCTCATAGTGAAAACCCTATGTTGTCAGTGTGTTTGATATGTGTCACTGGGATCCTGCTAGCCAGGACCCCAGTGCTCATTTGTTTGTGGCCTATATGTGTTCCATGTGTGGTGCCTAACTGTATCACTGAGGATCTGCTAACCAGAACCTCAGTGTTTATGCTCTCTCTGCTTTCTAAAATTGTCACTGCAGGCTAGTGACTAATTTTACCAATTCTCCCACCCATATACACCCATATAATTCCCTTGTATATGGTACTTAGGTACCCAGGGTATTGGGGTTCCAGGAGATCCCTATGAACTGCATCATTTCTTTTGCCACCCTTAGGGAGCTCAGACAATTCTTACACAAGACTGCCACTGGAGCCTGAGTGAAATAACGTCCACGTTATTTCACAGCCATTTTTCACTGCACATAAGTAACTTATAAGTCACCTATATGTCTAACCCTCACTTGGTGAAGGTTGGGTGCCAAGTTACTTAGTGTGTGGGCACCCTGGCACTAGTCAAGGTGCCCCCACATCGTTCAGGGCAATTTCCCCAAACTTTGTGAGTGCGGGGACACCATTACACATGTGCACTACACATAGGTCACTACCTATGTGTAGCGTCCCAATGGTAACTCTGAACATGGCCATGTAACCTGTCTAAGATCATGGAATTGTCACCCCAATATCATTCTGGTACTGGGGTGACAATTCCATGATCCCCCGGGTCTCTAGCACAGAACCCGCGTACTGCCAAACTGCCTTTTCGGGGTTTCCACTGCTGCTGCTGCTGCTGCTGCTAACCCCTCAGACAGGATTCTGCCCTCCTGGGATCTGGGCAGCCCTGGACCAGGAAGGCAGAACAAAGGATTTCCTCTGAGAGAGGGTGTTACACCCTCTCCCTTTGGAAATAGGTGTGAAGGGCTGGGGAGGAGTAGCCTCCCCCAGCCTCTGGAAATGCTTTGATGGGCACAGATGGTGCCCATTTCTGCATAAGCCAGTCTACACTGGTTCAGGGATCCCCCAGCCCTGCTCTGGTGTGAAACTCGACAAAGGAAAGGGGAGTGACCCCTCCCCTGACCAGTACCTCCAAGGGAGGTGCCGGGAGCTCCTCCGGTGTGTCCCAGACCTCTGCCATCTTGGATTCAGAGGTGTTGGGGCACAATGGACTGCTCTCAGTGGCCAGTGCCAGCAGGTGATGTCAGAGACCCCTCCTGATAGGTGCTTACCTCTCTCAGTAGCCAAGCCTCCTTTCTGAGTAGCCAAACCTCCTTTTCTGGCTATTTAGGGTCTCTCCTCTGGGCTATTCCTCAGATAACGAATGCAAGAGCTCACCAGAGTTCCTCTGCACTTCCCTCTTCGACTTCTTTCAAGGATCGACCACTGACTGCTCCAGGATGCCTGCAAAACCGCAACAAAGTAGCAAGATGACTACCAGCAACATTGTAGCGCCTCATCCTCCTGGCTTTCTCGACTGTTTCCTGGTGGTGCATGCTCTGTGGGCTGTCTGCCTTCACCCTGCACTGGCAGCCAAGAAGAAATCTCCTGCGGGTCAATGGAATCTTCCCCCTGCTAACACAGGCACCAAAAGACTGCATCACCGTCCTCTGGGTCCCCTCTCATCCTGACGTGCGTGGTCCCTGGAACACAGGAGCTAGATTCAAGTGACCCCCACAGTCCAGTGATCCTTCAGTCCAGGTTTGGTAGAGGTAAGTCCTTGCCTCCCCACACCAGACAGCAAACCTGTGTACTGTGTGATTTGCAGCTGCTCCGGCTTCTGTGCATTTCTCCAAGGGTTCCTTTGTGCACAGCCTAACCTGGGTCCCCAGCACTCCATCCTGCAGTGCTCAACCCTCTGAGTTGGACTCCGACATTGTGGGACCCTCCTTTTGTGACTCCGGTTCACAAATCTTCTAAGTGTCTGCTCAAGTATTTCTGCGGGTGCTGCCTGCTTCTGCGGGGGCTCACTGAGTTGCTGAGTGCCCCCTCTGTCTCTTCCTCCAAGGGGCAACATCCTGGTCCTTCCTGGTCCCCAGCAACACCCAAAAACCTCTACCGCGATCCTTGCAGCTAGAAAGGCTTGTTTGCTGTATTTCTGCGTGGAAACACTTCTGCAACATCCAGCACGGCGTGGGACATCTTCCATCCACAGGAGAAGCTCCTAGCCCTTTTCGTTGTTGCAGAATCTTCGGCTTCTTCCACCCAAAGGCAGCCCTTTTGCACCTTCATCCAGGGTTTCCTGGGCTCCTGCCCCCCCCTGGACACTATCGCAACTCTTGGACTTGTTCCCCTTGCCTTGCAGATCCTCACGTCCAGGAATCCGTCTTCAGTATTTTGCTGGTGCTTGTGGTTCTTGCAAAATCCCCCTATCACAACTATTGTGTATTGCTGGGGTAGTAGGGTAACTTTACTCCTACTTTCTAGGGTTTTGGAAAGGGGTATTTTGGACACCCTTACTGTTTTCTTACAGTCCCAGCGACCCTCTACAACTTCCCATAGGTCTGGGGTCCATTCGTGACTCGCATTCCACTTTTGGAGTATATGGTTTGTGTTGCCCCAGACCTATGTTCACCTATTGCATCCTATTGTGATTCTACATTGTTTGCACTACGTTTCTTACTGTTACTTACCTGCTTTGGCTGTGTGTACATATAACTTGTGTATATTACTTACCTCCAAGTGAGGGTATTCTCTGAGATACTTTTGACATATTGTCATAAAAATAAAGTACCTTTATTTTTAGTAACTCTGAGTAGTGTGTTTTCTTATGATATTGTGCTATATGATATAAGTGGTATAGTAGGAGCTTTGCATGTCTCCTAGTTCAGCCTAAGCTGCTTTGCCATAGCTACCTTCTATCAGCCTAAGCTGCTAGAAACACCTCTTTTCTACTAATAAGGGATAACTGGACCTGGCACAGGGTGTAAGTACCACAAGGTACCCACTATAAGTCAGGCCAGCCTCCTACACTACTGCAATAAATTCTGATCAACAAGTTCCTGCAGACCACTGGAGAACATACTACAAACTAAAGAGGATTTGAGTCACACTTCATAAGCTGAACATGAGATGGTCCATTTTACCCTGCCCCACCACTCCAGGAATCTTCTGAAATAAATAGTGAGGAAAAATGTGAAGATGGGTTTATTGTTGAATAAGGTTGGTTTTGATTGTAATATTTGCATTAACATTCAGAAATAAACTTCATCCAGGAAAAATGCTTCAGTGCGTTGGGTATTACAAATATACATCATCCATGACTAGGCTAGCACACTTCGTAACACTGGACCTCATTCATTAAGGAACTGACAGCCATAAATGTAATATTTGATCAAAATTTGACCTCATACTGCCTACCAGGAATCCACAAAATGAATTCTGGGAGGCAGAAATACATTTACTACCGTGGATTTCTCTGTCACAAGAGCAGAGAAATCCACAGAGATGTGGAATTCCTATAGCCCGATGCCCAGGACATTTTGTTTGAGGTCAAAGACAACAATTTTGCCCTTGGGACAAGCAGGCACAACCCCCTGGAGCACAACACCCCTTGGCTGCCAGTTTACAGGGAAAGAAACTGCAGTTGAAGTAATATTTATGTCCATATATTAATGCTGTTCAAACTTGTATTTATGGTTCATTAATGCAAAGCCTTTATTATTAGGGTGAGTGCTCTAAATAAACATTGAAAGGTCACACTGCCCTACTGACTTTAATAGGTTTGCACAGACTCAAAGGCATTCCAGCCCTGGGACTGTTGCTTACTGTTTCCACCAACCACAATATGTAAATATGCAGAAAGGTGGCAAAATAAGGAAAGTGCTATAGTAGGGTTTGAAGTTTCTAGTATTTATGCCCTACTATAGTATTAGCCCTAGCATAATCAGAGAGGCTATTATGAGAGCTCTTACGTAATGAGATTGCTTCCATAATTTGTGGCTGCACTTCATGGCACCAACGGGACAAGTAGATTTGTTTACAGGACAAGTAGATTAAAGACGCAACCTGTCCCATTGACAAGTAGATTTGTTTTTTTAAATTCCACACCCCTGAATCCACAGTAGTAAATCACATTCAATAGAAAGAAAATGGGTATTACAATTGATGGTGCATCTCATATGTTTGTGAACATTTGCAAACTGGAATCCCACCCATTCCCACCCTGGAAATGTTTGAAAACTAACTTACTTTTCAAGTCGGGAAGGGGAAGGATCATCTGTAAATTTGCTTGGGGTATAGAAGAAGCACTTTCTCCTTGAGGAAAATTGTACTCCACTCATGAAAAAAGTGCTCATGTAGCAGGCTCTATTCTTCCTCTACATAATTCCACACTATGTAGAGTTGTGCACAGTGCAACAGGAACCTCTGAGAGAAGTCACATGAGATTTCCAGTAGTGTACCTGGAAACCTGCACCGGGCCCAATTTTCGCTAGTAAATCAGGCACATACACCTACTGATGCAGATTTACTATTGTGTCTGAGAAACCCCCCCAGTGTTTTTATTTAATAGCTTTCAAGGAGAACCTTAATTTCTGTTGAGATGCAGTTGCTATTTAGAAAGTGGAACTGATCACCCCCAGAGCCCAAATCACATTTATTGTTTCTGAGATCCTGGGAAGGAAATTAGGAAAACACTCATAGAAGAGGAGCCTTAGCTGAATCTGCTGTAAGCTGCTCTACTGTTCTCGGACCATGCTGATGGGGGTGGTCTTTTATGATCTCAGCACTAACATGTGAAGCCATCACAATAGCCTGCAGCTAGCTGTGCCTGTTGTCCTCTACTAAGCTACTCTGAGGTCAGAGAAGAACAGTATGTATAACAGCACAATATATTCTGTGTATATTAGCAGCCTTCAAGTGACATCTAATTTAGGGACGTTTTTCAAGGTGATTTTGTGTATGTACACCAAAAATGACTGGTCTGCTAATATATAAGCTATGGTTGTAGATCTTAGTGTATGGGTTCTGTCTTTATAAAGTCCTAATATTTTAGTACCTCAGTAAACAAACATACTTGTGGAGGAGTGCAAACCCTCAGGGTGAGCAGGCCACTCTCCTCAACATTAAAAGAAGGCTGTCATGAAACTGTCATAAAGTAATTCATTGAACAATGATTTATGAACAAATAAGATCTCTGAGATACAGCAGATGTCTACACTGGGATTAAAAGCAAAGACTGCAAAGCAGACACCTGGTGTCTTGTAATCCAGGACAGAAAGAACTGACATTTCATTACATCATTTACATAAAGGCTATTAGTCTTCAACACAAACATTCTTCGTGTACGGCATGTACACCCTCCCTAATGGTGTAGTTCTGTGTAAGAAAAAGGTAGGTATAGCAATAAATAATTCAATGTGTTGTTCAATATTATTTGGCACAATCAAATAAGGTGTTAAGAATATTCCTGGGGGCGTATTATGGAGATGTGCATCATAACGCCTGCAACAATGTGCAGAACAGGACTGTGTACCCTGTAAACACTAACGTGGGACTGGCTGCAGCATAGGTTCTAATTCAGCCCGTAAATTTTGTGCTGCAGACTGTGTATCCCAGAAACATGCGGTGGTTTTTGCCCGCCGCTCTGTGTTACTAGGTGAGAAGAAGAGATTGGTGGAAAACCACTGCTCCATGGTGCCGTCTGCAGCATGAGCGAGTGCATGTGCTCGGGCTAGCACAAAGTCATTCAGCATCAGTGCGCAGGTGTAAAATGGATTGTCAATCTTCATGATTATAAGACCCTAGATCACAATAAAATAATACTGTAAACAGTTCATTAACAGATTAAGGGGTTACCTGTTCTTCCCTGAAAATATGACACCAGACTAGGTCCTCCTGAAACCCGGAGGCAATGACCGACCTATAAAGTGTTTTAAAGTGGGGTTGGGGACGAGTGCCTTTTAGTGAAAAAATATTTCCCTCGATCTTTGAAGATCATGTATTATAAGTATCCTGGCAAGAGTTCACTGTTCATCACTCCTTCTTTATCATTATTAAGTGCCGTAGAGATGCTCAAACAGTAGTAATAGAAAATAGAAAATGATGCAGTACATCCTCCAAATCAGAGTGAAATTGGTGAATTCCCATAGGTATGAACTAGAAACGACTCCGGCTTGTGGTATTGTCCTTCTTTAGAGGCAAACCATTTGAAACCTAGAGAGATGGGATTCTAAGACCTAAGGAACCAAGTTATCAAGTTACAAAACTGTTTTAGGTACAGATATTAGCAGATTTATCTAAAAGAAATGTTCTGGAGTCCATTGAAAGTGGCAGTAAAAGTTATCTAACTCCAGGGCATTATTGTAAAAACGCTGTACAGATCAAGATGATGAATCTCAAATGGGGACTTCCACCAAAACAAAAACCTCACTAGGCCATACCTGGAGGGATAGTTACTCAAATTCTACCTGGTGATCTAGAGACCTAGGTGAAATGTCTTTCAGGATGACCTCTTTCAGTATTCATTGATGGACTGAGGAGTCTCTGGGACTGGGATCATTTACATTATGTAAAGAAAAAAAAAATGAAAATGTGATTACATAAGTGGAATTCATGGGAAACCTCAGAGGTGTAGTAAACCAAATGATAATGGTGCACTTGATACACTATGGTAGCGCGGTAAAACGAGCAATACATTGTTTGAATTAGGCAGTGAAGAACATGGTCTTACCATAAGTAGGCAAGGACCTCAGTGCTATAGGCTGGAACATGCAAAGCTAGCAAGCTAACAAGAAAGAAAATAAGCACTTAATCTCACATTTTATTTTGATGTGCAGCGTTTTTAGTGAGCCTTTATGAATGGTTTATTGTAAAGCCAGACAGCATGCCTCCTAAGGTCCTGGAGAACACAGTACACAAGCTATGAAACCACTGCAGTTTTACACAGGAATGGTATAGTGTATCCAGAACCACACTGGTCTGGTGTATACCACACTTTTGGCCAGCAGTAAAGTAATTAAAGCTGGATCACCACATCTTTCACGCTTGCGACTGAATACTCAATAGGAGCAATCCTGCAATTTGACTCGGTGGAATGATAAAATGAATATATGTGCATTTTGGCAAGAATATGACGATTTAGTACGTACTGAACACAATGTAGGTAACAAGTTAATTTTGTTAATGGAATGTCATATAATTACAGGCATATTTTAATTTACTGGAAAATATCCAATTATGCAGGTTTAATACTGTCACAAAACACAATTTTGAGACAAGCCTAATGAGGAAGCAAGAATGTTTGCAATTATTACAGAAACAATTCTTTCAGATTAACAACGAAAGAACAACACGATTGGGAAGGCGTATTTGCCTTTGAAAGAAAGAATCAAAATCATGTCAATAATATTGTACCCTGAAGAACATCACAAGGAATCCTTAACCTAAATGTTCATTACCTCTACTCGACAGTCAGAGAGTAAACAAGAGAGCCTCCATTCCCCAGAGTAAGCATCAATATTTTTGGTGGTCAGTTATTCTTATTCCTAGACCGCTGGACATGGGGGTACTTTGCAGCACTCCACAGAGACTAGGCCACCATATATCATTACCTTTTTAATATAGATCAAACGACACATGAGAATAACGTTTTTTTAAGAACTGCACACGCGATTAGTCTGTTCTAATAAATTCTGTGTAAATTCACAGTATTTCTCCATTTCAAAGAAAATCTTTTTTGTTGATGACAAGCGCTAAGTAGGAGCACCTACTTTACAATATTGTCTCTTATGCTATCATATTTTTCTGGATAGGGCTCAGAGCCCTGCATCCTGTAATGACAGCTGCAAGAGAAAATCAGCCAATAAGAGCCTTCGGGTTCACAAACCCACATGTAGGTCTGGTTACTCTAAGTGGACGACACAAGAAAAAGCTCCCTTGCTCAATCAACTTTGTTTTTTTAATGTAGAACCTCGAACTGACCTTGAACCCATATTTAGTAGAAGGCTCAACATGCAAGATATACAAATGATGTAAACCTTTCAAGCACACCTGGCCCCTTTTGTAATGCAAATATCTTAAAAACTCATGAAAAGAGTTACATCGCACCACAGTGCCTTTGTAAAGTTCTACATTCATACCAAGTGGGACTTAAATATATTAAAAGTTTTTTGCTGTAGCAGTGAGCAGAATTTTAAACGGGAGCTAGTCAGAGAGTGTATATTGTGTGAACCTGTCCCCTTTCCTTCCCTTGCATGGCACTGTATTAACACTCGCATACCAGACAACAGATGAGACACACACATCTTCTTATCAGATATTTACACCTATATCAAGCGGTTTGGGTATATCTGAACATTCAGACACGTTACGCTGTGACAACTGGCTAAATTGTTTTCCAGTTTCTCAAAAGAGCAATATAATCTACTTTGTTAATGTAGAAAGCATCACTCTGATCCCCAATAACGACGGCTCTTTACACTATAAATGCTCATAGAGGAGTAGAAAAATGTACTTTACTGCAATTTATGTCTACACTGGGAACTTGCCAGGTTACTCAGATTACATAATTACTGCAATCACATCTTTCACAATATAAAATTGTTAGTGATAGAGGACTGTTTATTTAATTTACCAGGGATACCCCACGATTTGAGGATTGTTAGGAAACTGATTCACTAAAAAGGACAAAATGAGGCAGGAGCCGATACTAAAATTGATTTCAGAATTTCCTCTAGCAGAACTAACACTAAAAAAAGATATATTTGTATAGTGCCAACCAATCCAAAGGCAGCAGAACACTGTACATCTCTGTCAGACAATGCAACTGCAACAATGCAATAAAACTGTGCCACCTTACATTTCTACTGTTACTGATGATGTACATAGTACTAGAATGAAGATGGCTCTTGACAGTGATTGTGTCACTGAATATCACCACTAAAAGGCTTTGGTAAAAGATATGCAGAACATAAATATCTGAACCACAGTAGCCCTATCACCCCAAGCTATTTCCCATTTTGGCCACCAAAGACACAAATCTAGTGGTATTATTCTGAAGTGGTATAATTGCAATTGTGGGTAATAATGTCACTATAAAATCCCTGCTGAGTGGCAAGAGATATTGTCATTCGAAAATCTAAAATAATGTAGATTGATTATTTTGGGAAATACAAAATATTGTCTTCCTGTGGTGATAACAACAACTGCTATTAATGCACTAAGCTTTTGAATTCCCGAGCCACACCTTCTCCCCTCCAACAAGGAGTACCTAAAGACTCAATACTCTTCCCATCCTCCTCAATTTATACAGGTAGCTCTCCTGCCTGCCTCTGAACCCATTGAAAATACCTTCTAATGTCTCTCTAACTGCTCAACCCCAGTGTACTCAATGCTGAGTGCATTCGGTGTCCTAGAATGTGACCCATCGTTAACCTCCTGCACCGAATCCTTGGGTTTCAAGATGAATAAGATTCTCAAACGTCAAAATATAGTAAACTCTTGTTAGATCCCTGATGGAATTAAACCCTTACTCCCCATTGATTAATTCAAACAAGTAGTTGAGTCTCTTGTTTTATATTGGTTGGATTTCAAAAACCCTTATTCCCTGGCTTACATCTCACTCCACTAAAACACTACATTACATGCTTCTTCTGGAGTGGTCTACAGTGCCAGAAAGTTTGAACATATCACACCAAAGTTGGTCTCCCTGAATTGACCCCTGATTGAAGCAAGTGTATTTTCAAAAGTGAATATGTTATGCATACAACTCTTCACTCAAAAAACCCTTTTGTTACGTAATATACTAATCGGCTCAGGTGAACAATAGCAACAACGGGGCTCGGAGACTTTCCTGCTTGAATGCCAGATATTCAGAAACTCTGGAGAAAAACCAAGCTTTGGAAATTGAGATCACCTGCCTTCAAACAAACTCATCTTGAAGTGGTGGTTTGTAAACCACCACTACTGCTCCTCAACTGTTTGGAGGGCTCCACCGTCCCGCTCATTGGCCAGGTGGCCTCATACAGGGACATATGGAAGAGTGGCTTAGCTTCTGTGCTTTTTGCACTACCTGTGATAATGTGGGAGCACTAAATGAAAGTGTACCAGGAAACATTGCTTCGTAGGTGTTGCCTGCTGTCTGCTGTCAAAATACCTCTTGTTAAATACACCAAAAACGTACAAAAAGGCTCAGAAGCAGCCCATTGTTTACCATTGGTTGGTCCTCACATGTTCTGTGTTGCTCTCTCCTCTACACACCCCTAGCTTGTCCACTGTTTACCCACCCATCCTTTTTTGCTTATTTCTCTCCCTGCGCCTACCCATTTCAAGTGCCTCTGTTGCTCCTCACCTGCATTTCCTTTACTCCCACCCCTCACGTCCAATGCAAATCTTTTTATCTTAATTTCTTTCTTTTTTTCCCAGAGAAGAGCAGTAGCCATTTGCTGACAAAGCTGTCCCATCTACAAAAAAAAAAAAAAAGCGATTTCACAAAAGTAAAAGTTCTTTTATTTTATCTACCGCTCTAAGTGGTAATTATGATCTTGGAATTATTTATTAGATAGCACCTTATCACCAGAACAGGTATTAAATCTTTTTTACAGAGAACCAACAGTAACTTACATGAATGAAAAATGAGGGGTGTCGGAGTGGAGAAGGGGAAGGTTGAGAGGGCGGAGGCAGGAAGGAACAAATGCTGAAGGACGGAGGTAACAGAAGGATAGAACCAAAAATAAAGAAACAGCTGAATAATAAGTCGGGATGCCAAACTGCTTCCTGTAAGAGGCAAGGATGCTGGCTGCAACTAGTATGCTACGGGGTACTAGGCTTCTTTTCACCAAGATAAGACTTGAATAAGTAAGCCTCGAGGCCCTACATGGAAATCAAGATGTCAGGATGAGTCGTGGGTCTTCAGGCAAGGAATTCAAGAAACTGGGGCAGACCCCGAGAAGTACTGCTTCAATGCTCACCAAGACATGGAATTCGGGGTTTCTAATGTTAAGCAAGTCTTACTCCTCAGAAGTCTTTTGCCTTCAGTTAACATGAGGAGGTTGCACAGGTGCTTTAGTCTGCTGTGGTGTAGCACTTTAGAGGAGATACAACTGATCTTGAACTTGATCTGTGACTCCACTGGAAGCCAGTGAAGTTCTTTCAAAATCCGTGACATACGATCAAATCTGTTTTTTTCTTGGCAATAAGTCTAGCTATGGAATAAATGATGGAGCCGTGGTTAATGTTCCATCTGCTAGAATGGAATTGTCAGTGTCTAGTTTTGAAATGACCAGAGTGTGATTTGCAGGTCCTAATTTATGGAGAGACTTATTTTCTTAAGCTGGTGGAGGTGGACGTTGGCTGATTGTGCCATTGTGTTCCCCTGAGCTGTCAGACACTGTGAGGGGTCCATTGTGAAACAAGGGATCTGACTGAATTGTTCCAAGGCGAGTTGCACCCCAATATAGATGATTCGGAGATCACAGCTGGGATGATTTTGGGGGAGGATGTGTGGGAGATTAAAGTAACTCAATTCTCAATGAGTCCAGTTTTAAGCAGGGAGAGTCCATCCAGACACACATTATTTTCAAACCGTATAGTAAGATGTGTAAGTCCTGCACCAAAGAACACTTTAAGAATACATGGGGTGTATTGGTGTAGCTTTGGTAGTGTCGTCTGGCAACAGCACAAGTGGTTCTACATAAAGACTGAGCGAAATTTAGAGAGAATGCGGAGTCTAGAGGTGCAGTACAGGTCACTTGCTCTATTTTAGGTGTAAAGTTCCCTGATTTTATACGAGGAGACCAGACTGTAAAAACTCAGCGCGACGAGCTTGTGTCTTTTGCGTTGTGACAAGTCAGTGGTCTGTCCAGTGATAGGTTACAAAACAGTCTCTTACATGTTGCCTTTTAAACTAAATTCTTAGTAGCAGTTTATTTATAGTGAGAACGTTACTTTTTTCATTTGAATAAAATGTGTTTTTTTTCAGAGGCCAAAAGAACATCAATCATATACAATAAAACATATAAAAAATCACTATAAGGCCTCGTGCCTTCAGAGTAGACTCATGCTGAGAAGTTAAGGCACTTGGATATAACTATTTGCAACTTTGTATGTGTACATGTTTTTGTTTATTACATAAATATGCCAAAACTGACGTTTTTTTCAGATGCGTGCATTTGATCCTTCAGACTCGGACTAGTAATCCTCATCTTCATTTCTCACCCCCCTTTCGACAATTTCTTGTCTATTATGCACGAGAACTTGCATTTTTGCATGCTCTTTTTAAAAATAAACATTAGTGTTTATTGCTTTCGAGAGATAAGAGGATAGCACCGGAGTAAAATCCGTGAGCACTCTATACTTCATCACTTCCTCGAAGGCAACAATAATATTAAAGTTAAAAATAATAATATTAATTATTAAGCACAAGAACAATAGGGAAACTGGCAACATTCACAAAATCAACAATAATGACAAACAATAATGATACGAATTATTTTATCATTTAATTATTAGCAGAAGCAGAAATAATATTAATGCATTAAAAGTAACACTAATAATATGAATATTATCATCATTATCACTACTGTTAGTATTCATATTAGTAGTAGTAACCATGATAATAAAAATAAGCTATAGTAATAAAATATTACGAATAAAGTATATATTATATTTTGGAATTATCATCTTTTGTTAAGATTAACAATGAATTTCATAACTGTACTTTCCTTAAATTTAGACCCTGAAATCTGCAAGGTCACACAGAGTGCAGCTAGATAACCAGATTGCGGTTATCAGTGGTCTGTAAATGTTGCCATTTGAGAAGGCAATATTGCTGCTGCCCTGCAGGGACCGTCCACGTGCTCTGGAAGTGGTAATGGCGCCCATGCGGCCACACACGCACGGAGAGAAAGGTTTCTCGAAACTCAGGCCAAACTCCCCACCCCTTCATTATCCTGGTACTAAACCTAAAGTTCTGCTGTCTGTATACACGTGTATGTTTTGGAAATGTATTCGCCCAAGGGCTAGAGACATGATTTAGAGTTTAATGTGAGGAATGTCTGCGACTGAAATTGTGATCATAAGAAATAAACATGGAGGGCGCATTATTCGTCTTTTGCTGTCCTTCAGAACCCAGGGAAGAGTGCGACTAAAAAAACACATCACCTCAAACAAACTGCTGCTTTGATACCTGGCTGACCTGACAGCACTGCTTTCAGAACAAATTAAAAGCACTATATGTTTGGAACAACCAGCAGTGCACGTACTGAGCTCGCTAATTGAAAATATGACGTCATTACGGTGATTTATGAGGGACACAGTTGATGTTTAGATTAGGAGCATTTACTAAAGATGGCCAAAGTAAACTCTGCGAGCTTTGTTTAGAATCGTTCAGTTTATGAAAGTGTCGTTGAAGAGAGCCATTAGAAATAAACAGAAATGTGCTGATATCATCTACTAGAGGGGGCCTTACAAAAATAACGCTTGACTCTACAACCCATCCTCCCTTTTCACTGGAAGATTCCTTAAATAGTTTGTTGATTAAAATACTACAGAGAGAGTTCATATCTAATTCGGGCCCAAGCGTATATTTTAATACATTCGGTAAAATGACTACAAATAAGTGAGAATCAACTTTGCCAGACTTACAAAATTGTAAATAATGTGCTGAGGCGCAGCAGGTGGCCTGAGCTTAACTGAATGCCAAAATCTGGTTTATTGCTCTACCAGTGTGATAAAAAGAATACAAAATATAAAGTGGAAGTACAACATAAAAATCAAACACTCACAAGTCCTTATCACTCGACGTCTGACGTCTGTGCACCTTTTGTTAAGATGCTGGGGTCCCAGAATGGAGGTTAAAGGCTTTTGGTGAACATACAGAATTATAGATGGGTAACAATGAATAACGGCAATGTTTTTTAACAACGGGTTCTGAGTGACGAACTAGAAAAAATAAGTCAGATTATCATTTTGAGGATACCCAGGGAGAGCACAGCCACAGCCGGTCTCTCCCCAGGTGATTTCCTGCAGGTGGCACAGGTCGTATTGCCTGAGGGACAGGGATAGGTTGGGAGTGTGAGGATCTAGGTATAGTATTTTATATGGATGTCGGGCCTTATCATGCAGTACACTCTCAAATACAGTCCTGGATCCAGTCAGGCACATTTGCTTACCCTTCAGCTCAACCCTGGGTAGCTGTGGCTGCGAGCAGTAAGGCTTAGCAAAGGAAAATTGTCTAAAGCATTTAATAGCAACAAACAACAAAATAAGAAAGCAATGACACACAAAAGAACACAAACACCAATTTATAAAATAGATTATATTTTTAAGAATTTTTAGAGACCTTACTGAACAAAATCCACCAGAGGGTTCCAGAGATACAGATTGTAGAAAATATCACTTTTAAATGCAACATTTGAAAACTTTTGAAAACTTGTAAACATTTAGTTTGGCTACGCTGACCTGGGTGGGGCGACCAACTTCACGGGACAGGGTTCTAGGGGGCTAAAGTGGACACTTTGGACCTTTACCCAGCCACCAGGGCATTTTTGAAGCAAAATCTAAACTTTAGCACTATAGACAATAATTGAGTAGTTGTGACGCAGAGGAACGCAGGCAAAAGGGGATCAAAGGATGCTCCGGTTGCGGTGCGGTCGATGGGGATGTCTTTGTGGATTCTTAGTCCACCGGTGATGTGGTGAGAACTAGGCCACATAGATAGGGGACCTTCATACTCCTCTACATTGCAGTAGCAAGTCAGACGATGCTGGGCTACTTGTCAGCCTGCACAGCGGTTGGGGTGAAATCCTTTGGTGGGGATTAGTGTCCCTTGGGTGGCACAAATACAGACTTGGATAGCACTCCCAGATCAGGCAGACTCTGGTGTAATGTTTGGCTATCTTGGATTTGTCCTCTTGGGTGTCCATCGACTGGTAGTGGCAAAACTTCTGCAGTAGCTACCAACTTGTGAGTTTGTGTCCCGGAAGCTTGTTCCAGGAAATCAGCAGACTGATCCTTGGAGTCATTGCTGTAGGGTTGGGCTCGGAATCAGATTTTCCCTGAGCCAGGAGTCACAGGCACAGTCCAAATTTGCTAGGCTAAAGTGAAGCAGGTGCAGTCCTTCCAATGGTCCAGCCTCTCTTTGAGATCTGAGGGTCAGAATGCAAGGGGTGCCATATTTATCCCAGGAAAGTGCCATGAGGTGACCACACGGTCACTAGCCAATTGGCTAGTGGGTCCTTTCCTACCAAGTGATGAAGATTCTGTAATGTGTGGCATTGGCTATCCCAGAGTACCACATTTTTACCCCTTTCAAGATGGCACGACCCTTGCTCGGTCGTTAGGAGGTGTCATTTTGCTGTTGATAAAGTTAGTAGCCCCACTGACCTATAGAGGGTTACCAGTTGGCATCCCAACCCAGCTAACTCCTGAATGAGACTATCCAATTGAGTCTGTAATGTATCAAATTAATCGTGGCATTCAACTCAACTTGATGCCCAAGTCGAATTTTAGAAAGTTTCCACTCTGTGCTCCAGCTAGCTCAGTGAACTCACAAAGGCCTTAGCACGCAGACAGGTTTCTGACCGCCTGGGGAGGCAGCTGGAGGTGTTGCAGCAGCAGTCGTCATTGCTTACAGCCACAGGGCAGAAGGCATTTGAGGGGGGGCCACAGAGATTAAACAGTGTTGACGCCGCAGGAGGGGTGGATCAAGTGCCTATTAAAAAGGGAAAAGCTCTTACCTGCTGTGCCACGGCATGCTCCTCTGCGCAGGCACTCAGCAGGCAGAGGGCTGTCAACAGAGAGAGGCCATGTGAGTGTGAAATGCGGCACAAAAGTAGGCCCTCTGCAACAGGTGGGCGGAGAAGTGGGAAGATCCGCCAGGGAGGCTGGCCAGTGGGATGTGGGCTGTCCCCACTTTGAAGTGATAGCAGGCTGCTGGCAATGGGTGCTTCTTATGAAGCACACACCAGAAGCAAGCAGGGTGCGATGACATCACAATAGTGGGTACAATGGGAAGTGTAGGTTTTTTGGGTAGTAGAACGCCAGTGGGTGTGGATCGAGGGCATAATGCAGGTCATTATGGTGGCTTAGGGGGGAGGCAAGAGTGACAAAGTGGAAGAATTGGAGGAGATATGTGCACAAGCAATGTGAATTGAGAGAAAAAGAAACAGCCACGGCTGTCCATACAGAAGAAGATTTTAAGGGGCAGGTAACTACACAAGGGCAGTTGAAGCGAGACAGGAGCATAAGTGTAGAGGGAGCACACAGTAAAAAAGGGCAGTGAGTTTGAGCCCTGGGGAATGAGACACACATTGCAGACAATGGAGCTGGACCAGTATGTGAGATGACTAGCAATGGAGCCAGTTCTTCTTGGAGCCATCTGGAGGGTTCTGGTCCAAAGGGCTGAAGGTAATACGCAGATGCCACTGGCACACATTACGGATCCTCGACATTGGCACAAAGGCATGGAAACATTAATGGCTTTTTCATCATCAAGGGATTATGTCACCTTTCATTTACTTTGCACAATTGGAGCAAGGTCAATTTTTATTTATTCAATTTTTTATTGAATTATTCCTTATTATATTATTAAAAAATACTTTTATTGTATTATTTATTTATTCATTGTATCAGCTGACAGGCTTACAATACATTAAGACTGCAATTTAAAACATAGCTCATGCTAAAACCTATGACAAACGTGCAAAACAGTTTGCTGGATTGCAGGAGAATCGTAAAAAAACTACATTCCCAACCAAGGCAGAATCAACAAATTCATTAGATATGATAAAATGCAAATTGCAATTAGATGATAAAAATGTAGAATCCAATCATATGCTTACGGGGAGAAACGTGAACCTCACCATCAATGCAATGACATAAGAACATCCAAGAGCTATATTCCACCTCGTATAGACAGTCTTCAGCACACCTGAAATAAAAAAGTGCAAGTGCATAGGGATAATAGGAGCTCAGATTAGAGTGAAAGTTAGTGGCTGTAACGCCTGAACTATGTGCAATTCTGCAGAAGCTATTTGGGTAAGCTAATGACTAACACCATGGGCAGCAACCTCAGGTGTGGCCACATTGCCCATAAAAAGGACGCTACATAATTGACCATGTACACATCATCAGATTTAATGCACAGCACCGTGGCTGGTTTAACACATCTAGCCCTAAAATATTAAAAAACGGGAACAAGTCATCGTTGTTGTGCAAAATCATATTTGTTGCAAAATAAAATAAAATGGGTTAAATTATCTAACTCTCCAAAACTGCAATTACATTGGTCAAATCTAGCATCAAGCATATAAATTCGTATAAAATAATCCCTGGTTGGTAGATAATCCCTAGCCGAACTTTTATGTACAATGTTGGCTTCACATCCGGATACAACATATCCAGGTATTCTGAGCAGGAGGGGCCATATGTGTTACCAAAATAATCGCTCACAATGGAACCTGACTTCAGCGCCCAGTGTTTTTCTGACTGTGAGTGATCCCAACTGATACCACTAGCAGTAACTTCTTGTAGAGTATCCAGATGAACTATGGCCTGTGCATTTCGTACTAACCTAACCCAGTAAAGAATTGGCCTAAGGGTGCAGTTTCTGATATTGGAGTAAAATTTAGTCCTGCATACAGCACCACAGTGTGCCAGGTCCGAGCCAAAACAGGGCTCTTCAAAAATTATTTTCAGCTTCTTGGAGTGCTCGCACATTCATGTACCCCATAGCTTTGCCCTGTACTGAGCAGCTGCCACTGTCCTCTGCTTATACATTTGCAAGATGACACTGATAATCTTAGCTCCAGCCTTTTGCCTAAACTTTAAGACTGCACCTGTCATTTGTTTCAATACTAATGTTGCCTTCTGCATATTGCAGCCAAAGCACAGGTTCTCTGAAAATCGAATTCCCAAATAATCAAACTGCTTGACACTTTCCAGGGCTGCATCTTCCAAGGCTTTTACTTAAAGCTAGGAGAGGGTCTCAAGACCATACACCTTGTTTTACTTCCACTAATGGTCAATTACTTCTTGCAGCCATATACCTCAAATCTTTTTAATAACCTGTGGGCAGAATTTGCTGTTTGAGCCATTAGAACAGCGTCATCTCCATACAATTAAACCGGCACCTTCTTTCCAGCTATAGTGGGAATATCTAACAGATCTTCCATCAGAAAATCTGCAACATCATATAGGAAAAGGCTGACGAGCAAGGGCGCCAACACACACCCTTGCCGAACACCTTTCTCAACCAGGAAGGGATTGGTGCACTCCCCACCCATAACATATTGTACCTTAGCCATATTGCTGCAGTGCAGAGCCCTAATGGCCATTACCAAGGTGGCATCAACTCCAAGGTCTCTAAAGGAGTTCAACAACTTATCTCTGTCAACTAAAACGCTGCTTTCAGATCGACAAGGATTAAATACAGCGATGACTTCCTCACCACCATGAATTTGTAAGAGATTATGAATAAATGGAGCGCCTGGTCAATAGTCCCTATACACTGCCTAAAACTGGCTTGTGCTTCCGTCATAATATTATGGGCGTCCACCCACCCCTGGAGGCAGTTGAGCAGAACATTCCCCAAGATTTTACCTGCACCCTGCAGGAGGGAGATTGGCCGATAGTTGGACGGGCAAGCTTGATTTACTTTCTTATGGATCAGTACTATAATGGTTGAGCACCATGAAGGGGACACTGCATTCCCAGTGAGTGCTGCATTAAACACTGGTGAGAATCCTAGCCCACAGGTGGGGTTCCTCGCAATATATATCAATATGCACCAGATCTGGGCCTGGGGCCCTATGTTTCCTAATATCAATGATAGTGCTTTCACCTCAGGTACTAGAACATTAGTTGCACAGACCTCAAAACAGCCATTCAACTATATAATGCACTAAAATGGGTAATCCATACAGAAGGCCCAATATACATTTCAATCGTACTTATTGACCCCTTCTCCATCTGAGATACCTGTTCCAAAAATAGCTTGGATTTTTTTCAAACAATTCCCTCAAAGACCTCTGTATTCACCCCTATACTCTCAAAATGTCAACTCGCATTGCGGGCTTTGGTGTTGCTCTATTAGAGCAGATGAAACAACTACCTTCATTCTACGACATTCATCGTCGCACCAGTTTGCCCTTGCTCTAGGTTTCCCTTCCATCAGCCTGACAGAATTGTTACCAACAGGTCTAGACCATAAGTAATTCATCTTGTTAACCATCCCATTGTAAGCTGTTAAAATTGCACTGTTGTAATCTGAGGGAGAGTTAAAAAAACGGAACCATACTTGGTACACTCTAGCAGTGGGAGTTCACATGAGTATTTCTCACAGTTCCACCATATGCTCTTCCTATTGTTCGAATGGGCAATCACTTGCCCGAAGCTCCTTTCCCTTAAGATATTTGGAGCTTCCTCCCTTAAGCATGCTTTCAGGCAGAGTACCACAGGATCGTGGTCATTCTCCACTCTCCTAACAGACAAATCGTGCACTTTGTCCCATCCCTCTATATTGACTACAATAAAATTGATAAATGACTTACAATTCCCATTATTACAGGTTGTCCTACCACTGCTCTCTGAGGGAGTACGGCCATTAATAAAACATAGCTGATAATGTATAAAGAGCTCAGAGAATGCACTGCCCTGCTTACCAGATTTAAAATTACTCAAATCTGACTCAGGGATACCTCAGCTACTATCTTCCATCAAATCTTCATTATTTATGATAGCACCAGATAGTTGTGTATTAAAATCCCCACAATCAAAAGCATATACTTGTCCCCTTTTCCCATCCCTGCCCGCTTGCGGATAACCTTATACTCCCTGATACTGTAAATGTAAGAAACAAAGCCCCCCCACATCGCCTGCACCTCGGGGGACCACCCTGGGGGATGTAAAGATTTACAATGCCAACCCTCCCCCTTGGGGTCCCATATGCCAAACTCTCACATATAGCATGTCAAGGGACAGTATAGCTGCTCCCAATTGCTCAATCCTGCATATGGTAAGCCCTCTTGAAGGGCGACCCCTCCGAAGACATGTGGCCTGAATGTTGCAATCTAGGAACCGTTGTACACTATTTCCCTCAAGGGCCCTGGTTTATATTGTAATATGCACTAAATTTCAGCCAATCCTCATCCTCTTTTTTACAACGCAGGCCTGCAATGTTCTACGATAAAACATACAAATAATCATCAATAGATTTGCCCATATTACTAGTCGTGGCTAACCCAAGTAGAGACAAAGCAGTAGACACAGAGGGCAGGCTTTCCCATTTTCAAACTGAGCTCCGTCTGAGAGCGTCTCCAGATTTAATTGCCAGTGCTGCGGCTAACCAAGGGCAGTCTTGGTGGTCTGCCTCTGCTACTTTGGTCCCTGCATTAAGGAGCCTCATTGTCCTGAGTTTATTACTAGCAGTGATACACAGATTTTCACGGGCAACTCCATACGTGTATGAAGGATCACTCTTCAGAACCCCTTCCAATAAGTTACTGCTTGCAACCGATGTAGCGCTAATGATGTGATACCTTCTTAGTCAAACCTTGGGCTTAGAAGAACATCATGATATGGAAATCATCTGAATGGCTAAAGATCACCCTAGTGGTAATAGGTGATGTAAATTCAACCCTGGAACAATGGACACTAGACCCTCTTGAACCTGGCCCACATTGCTGGTTGATCAATTTCACTGTCCTCATATCGCTTGACAGGATTACTCCTAATTCTGGAATAGCATTAAAAAAAGGGCTAGCAATCATAATCTATTTAAATGTTTTTTGAGTCCTCATCTGGGAAGAGGTCAATAAATTCCAAGCAATAGTCATCTACTTCCTTGTTGACTATACCATCACACTCCGTCCAATGGTTATTTATTCCTTCAGCAATATGGCCTTCCACACTCCTTCTTGATCTTATGAAAATCGGGGCCAAAAAGCTGAGGCTTGGAACTGGCCTGGGTTCCCCGGGCGACCATCACCCATTGTACCAGCTGGCTGGCACCCAGGCTTTGTGTGAGGGACTTCAGAGTCCCGGTGGCTGATACCCTGCCTGCCTGAGACGCCTCAGCAGCACCCTTGGCAAATCCGCTTCTCTGTGTAAGTCTCTTTTTCCTTTTGGGTTGTGCAGAGTGCTTTTTCACTTGTGTCACGGAGGTGGCTCCTTGTCACCATCGTTCCGTGTAGTGCACATCGGCAACTGCTTCCAGGAAAGTAGAACTATTTGCTGTGCTTACATTGTACTCTCCTCCAAGCGAACAGGTATATTTTGGGTCTTGGATGATCGCACTCTCACTTATTTCAGTACTTGCCAAATTCTCGCTTTGGACCGGGACCCTGTTGCACCCCTTGGAGTTGGAAAACAGCCACTTTAGCAAGAAAACAGGAGGAGTAGAACAATCCTTTCTTTCTTTTAAAGCTGCCCTTCTTTTCAGGACTTGCCAATTTTGTGACAGCGCTCGAACTTTTATCATTAATAGAAGGCAGTACAGGACTACCTTGAGTACGCGTCACAAGACCAGAGTGGCCAACTGTGTTTCCTGTTGGCCCAAGCTCACAGTCTTCTGTGCTCGAGATGGGAATAAGTTCCATCCTTTTACTCCTAGAGGCTTTGTCAGAGCAGCTGAAAGTAGTACTAGTTTTAGTTTCCCCATTCATTTTTTTCTGAAGTACCAACAAGCGACTTAGGGATACCTTAGCACACTGAACTAGTTTAAACCCATCTGACAGGTTGAATAACGTAAGATTCCTTTTGGGCCATCACATTTTCTGTGATATTTAGAGACTCTGTTGGGGAGATGGTCTGCAAGCTGCATCATGTTTCTTGTCTGCTGGCACAAGTGCACGAAGGGTCAGAGTCAATAATGATTCAATATGATTGGATCCGTCTGAGATTTTCTCCAAACATGAGAGAATTGAGGCTAAAATTCTATTGATGGTATTCAGTGCATCTGAAATTAAAAAACCCTGTGAGGGCTCCGAATCAGCTAGGGTACTCACAGAGAATTGATTGGCAGGGATACTTTGAAAGATGGAATCATCCAGAAGCGGGCCCACCATAGGGACTCCACTACTCTGCTCTGGAGGATGTTCAATCTGCGCCGGTGCCTCCATGGTATCATCTAAAATGATGAGTCAGCGCAGTTTAAAATCTCCACTTTACATGTCCTTGCACTTATTGGGTCACCTCTTGGAACATCGGGCAGAGTGAAACATTAATGTGCCAGACCTCAAGGAGTCATTATCTGAGCATTTCTCTTCCGGACGGTCAAACAGCATTGCGGGGATTTGAGGTACTTCCGCCCAAGAGAGGCATTTGGTCTAATCAAACAATGGAAACTTGCTGTCTTTGCTGGGCTTCTCTGCCAGCACCTCGTTTTCACTCTGTGGCAAGAATCTTGAAACTTTGTGGACTATACGCCAAACCATGCAGACAGGTATATTTGTTCCTAAGACTGAGTTTTTTGAGCAACTCTCTTTTTCACAAATTTCTGCCCAGGGTCCCTCCCCAATGGGATTCTTTGCCAGATTTATGTTCATGAGGGGGAGTTGGCTCCATCTGTATTTCACGTTGGCTAATCTTAGTAGTCTCTGTGGCCCCCAAGCTCCCCGCTACTCTGTAGGCGGTTGCAGATTCGGGCTTGTTACTGATGCTTTGGTAGAAGCTTATAATCAGCTTTGAAGATGGTCTGCCCTAACTTTTGCCACTGCAACCAGTACTGCCATTGTGTGGGGAGCAAGCCTGCGCCTCTACAGACTCCACATGTGCGGTTATGTTTGCAGTCTCAGGTATGCTTAGAAGTCCTTTCCGCATGCCAACCTTCACTTTTGGGTAGATTGCGATTTGTTGAGGGTATGACTGAGGTAGGGGCAGAGCCGCCACTGAAGCTGATTTGTCAAGTCAGAAGATTACAAGAAAAAGGAGCTTGAAGGTGAGAAACAAAATGTGTGATAAGGAAATTAAATGTAAGGGTAAGGAAAAGGAAAAGGAACTAGCAAAAAAATGTGAAGGCAAGACAGGTGAACCATAGCATAGGAAAAGGTTGCGGTCTAAGGGAATAGCGATGCCCTTGGTCCAATTTGTCTGAAAAAAAAAAAAGATCTGAAAACATGAATACATGGATGTCTTAACTGATGCATAAGGATTTCCACCCTAAGTAAGGGTTCAAGGAGGAGGAATGGGAGCTAGAGAGAATGACAAGGGTTCCTATGATGGTGGACAATTGGACATCTGTTTTTCAGACTTATGCTAGCATCTACTGTGAAAAGCAGGTGAACAGGGTAGTTGTGCTTTTAACGTACATGGACATCATTAACAAGGCACAACTGCATTTTGGGGATAGGCCTAGTTATGGTACAATGAGGAATTCAGGGCATGTTTGAGTATGAACCCCGACAAACTATGAGGGTACATAGATTCAGATTTATGGTTGCAATGCATGCTATCCACTCACACACCAGCAGCCATTACATATCAGACCTTTCTGTCTTAGCCCATACAGCAGGGGGTGGGCTCAAGGGGTAAAGGACAAGGTCTTAATGCAGGATCATGTTAGGAGTTCAACATTTGTGTTTGTCCCAGGAAATTTTGCTGTTACAATCATGAGTGTTCCAAATGTGGGGAGAGACACCCAGTTCTACAATGTTTTGTCATGGGTAATACTGGAGATCAGTGGAGACCAGCAAGGGGTAGAAGACAATCTCAATCTAGGCCAGAGGGTTTTGGTTGGGGTATCAAGGGCCTGGGGTTCAGTGATAGGCAGGCAACTTGAAGTCAACAAGGGAATTACCACAGACTGTTGAGCGAACACTGGCTAAGGCACTGAAAGAGGGCAGGATTATGTGACCTTTCTGGGGCTGACCTCTCTCTAATTTGATGATATATATATCCGTCTCCGGGTAGTGCCCAAAAAGGCAACAGGTAAGCTCTACCTTAAACATCACTTTTCATGGCCGCAGGGGGTTTCCGTAAATAACTACATTGCAGAGGAAGCTGCTACAGTTACCTACACATCAGTGGATATTACTATGAAAATGGTGAGTTGTGGGGGGGCCAAGAGTGGTGCGTGCAGAAAGTGACATTCAATCATCATTTCATTTTCCTTTGTTGGGGATGGACTTTGGTGGAGACATATTTGGAATGTGTGATTTCCTGCTCACAGTTTGAGATGTTTAGTACCATTTTGCAAAGGGGTTTCACAAAATGCAGTGGCCACAGACTTCTGTATCACTAGCTGGAAGATTTTTCTGCTTGTAGGGAAGGAAAAGAGAGGGAAATGTCACAGGGCACTGCAGTATTTGAGTGGTAGACACAGTTTGGGAGTGCCCCTGGCACCTGACAAAACATACAGAGTGGCATCATCTTTAATATTTTTGGGGATTGAGCAGGATACAGTGAGAACACGATTGCCAAGCTACCTGACTTTAAAGTGCAGGAGAAAAAAAAGCCTTTTTGGACAGTGTGATGTTGACAATATGGTGGTTGTGAAACTAGTGAACCTGCGAAATGCAAGGAATGAGTCATTTCTGAGATTCTTGAGGTGTTTTATGCTTCTGTGCGGTTGGGGCAGGGATAGAAGGATTGGGACCAGATTACAAGAACAGTGTCAGTGAATTAGAGATAGGTGGCACTAAATAAAGGGGGATGTTTTTCGCCATGGGGTTATGATAAGAACCTCCAAGGCAGGGGTAACTAACCTTTTGTGTAATAAGAGCAATTTATCTTCAGTTAAAATCATGTCAACCTACTAATATTATTAGACTTGTAATAGTAACCACTTGGCCAACATATGCAAGAAAACTGGCAGATACCACCTCAGTGAATCACACAGAGCTGCCAGCAACAATGTAAAAAAGGCTTTGTCAGTGTGGAATGCTTTGTCATGGGTAATTCAAAACAGCAATGTCTGCAATGACCTGGCAAGAAAGTAATAGAATTATTTATGATTTATCACTCAAAAATGAGCATAAAATGTATTTCGGAAATCCAGCCATTTTTCTCCCGACATCAGTTTATGAATTCTGAATACACACATTTTTATATTCAATACACAATTTTGTCATACACATAATAATCTAACCAAACAAAAGTTTCTAATTTAGAGGGTGGGAAGGCATACAGGAGACCTACTTACAGATAGCTGGAGAGACCCAGTAGCTCACAAGCTACTCATTGGAAAAGCCTGCTCTAAGGTGAAAACCTCCCCTTTATTTTCTGGTCCTCAGGGTATAATTTTATGTTATCTGTGGCCACCGAAATCATCTTTCCCTGCTTCCAAAAGTGGCCAAACAGTAATGGGATAGATTTACAATATATGGTTTTCCAACCCACCCCCTTTTCGCCACCCTTTCCCCATCTTCCCCCCCACAAAAATAAAAAATAAATAATGGGCCTTCTTGCTTTATCACCATCACCCTCTACATTTACCGTCCCCCACCCAAAACTGAAAAAAACTGTGCTTCTGCCACTCAACCTGATCACCCTCTACATTTTTAGGTCTGGCGTTAGCCAAGACCTTTTGATGTTACTAAAATATTTATGCTTTTAGCCACCTTTTTTCTTCCATTGTTCGGCTGCTATGTCATTCACATTTTTCTTCTGCCCACCACAGCATGGGGCAGTGAGTCAGCCTACTTAAGCCACAGGTTAACTTCACTTTGAGTGAATACATTTTACTCTCTCATAAGGAGCATATCCACACACAAGCTCGTTCCCTTCAGTGCCAGTGCTTTTGTTTTTACTGTACAATTATCACTTTAATGTTGCCTTTGTGCTTAACAGCAAGACGCTTCTGTTGCACATTACATCTTTATCTAATCCCGTCTCTTGCCGATGTTGTTGTGAATTCTTTTTGGAGTGTTTCGCCTTCCTGACTGCTGATATTTTACAGCATATAAAATTGTACCCGTTTGAAACTATTCTGTATTACGTTATCCTCTTTTCTTTCTCTCACTCTGTCTCCTGTAATTTCTGTCTTTCTTCCAAGACAAAACAAAACAAGAATCTCCAGAAGGTTGGCAGCCAAAGCCAGACCTTTTTACCTTTGCCAGGGCTTCTTGGTATAGTGTTTACTATTTACAATGTGATTTATAAGTACTCTCATACAATCGAAGTACAAAATTAACTTAGAAGAACTATCCACCCCGGGTTTCATTTGTACTCATTTTTTCCGACTTGAAGACGGAAGGTAAAGTCCTTTCCAGGATACATTTAGAGGCATCAACATGCCGCGTGCATTAAAAGTATAAGGTGTATAATCTGGATCATAAACGACGTAGGAAAATATGAAAGCACTGATCTGCAATAAAGAAAAAATGGCCATTCGACCAGGAAACCATAACAACACCATGCTTCCAACAAGTTTCCATGAATGAACAGCCGTCCAAATGTTCTCCACTTCTGCTCTCACTCTCCGCACAGTTCAGGGTGTCTGTTTTATCTTCATTAGAGAGCACCGCGGTAAGACAGGCAGGCTCGCCAGCTGACGCTAAACATTAACATGCAAAAGCTTTTAAGACGACACACGGCAGTGGGGATGATCAACTGAGCAGTTTCATCTGCAGGAGCAACAGGCGCTCTGATCCGAGTCCCTTTCCTACCACAGGCTTGGCCTAAAAAAACCCAAAATAAACACTTTACAACATGTCCACGATTTTGGACCAGAAAAATAGAAGCGCTGCACATTATGACTTAAACACGGCACTGGTGATCGGCTGTATTAAGCCTTGTTTTACTGAAATAGCCCTTTAAATCCTGCCACTGGCACTAACAGAAAGGAGCCAGGCAGCCATGACAGGTGAGCACGAGACAAGGACGTCTGAAGGGCAAACACCGCAGCACTGTACACTGTGAGAGACATGGCACTGGTGATGAGTTGAACTGAACGATGTTGTCCTGAAATAAGCCCTTTAAATCCTGCCACTAGCATATAGGAGTCAGGGAATCATGACCAGGGAGCACACGACACGGACGCCTAAGGGTAGCACTACTGTAGCTCTAGCTGCTTGAACTGGAGAAGACACCAGCCAATAAGTGCCACACATACACACAATGCAAACATGCAAAGGAGCGTCCAGTCATTGTTTCCGGACACTTGAAGCCATGGGACCCACAGAGTGCATTTCATTTCTGAGTCTGACTCACTGCATTGTGGGATCGATATACTGCATTTGTTCCCAATGCAGAGTGGAAGTTGCTCATGGACACCGAGGTGGCAAATGCCACACATGTTGTCTTTTGATCCCAAGTGCATCATTCATTTTGACTACTTTTTAGTTAAGATAAGGATGACAGTCTTGCTAATTTGAGAAATTGTGGGCAATGCTCGCTAGCAGTCGTTGCATGTTGAGCGGTCTCAGCCAAAAGCTCTCAACAAAGAATATTTTTAAAAATTACGAACGCCCTCCTTCACGGTTAAAGAGCATGCCACGTCACTTCCTGACATGCCATGTCACTGGGGTCAAAGAATGTTTAATGTCATCCCTCTAATTTGGGTGAAATCACCCATAATCTCCCATAACGAGTGAGAGAGTTTTATCCACATTATACTTTAGAACTGCAAAGCACGTTTATTTTAATTCTGCAACTTTATAAGGTTGCAAAATCAGACATGAGAACAGATGGAGATTGTAATAACTACCAGTGATTTGTGCGTCAGACTAAGCATGAGAAAAAGGCCAAGGGCACCCTACTGTGTGTCATTTCCACCAAACGGGATCAGATTGTTCACAATAACAAACAACTGCAATTTTAATAAGCATTGGCAAAGCCAATAGCTTTCGCCTTCACAAATTCTATGTTTTTTTTTCAATGTTTAGTTCGACTTGTTACACAGCAGCCCGAGCTGCTGCACAACATGGCTTAAAGTTTAAATAAAAAAATGCTATGACGTGGCCATGGTCCCCAGATAAAGGGGAGTAGTCCAGAAAAAAGGGGGGTTTTGAAGGAAATAATGTAAAGTGCACCTCTGGGGATATGAAGCGCTGGACCTAATGCACACTTCTGGGGTACCAATCAATCGTACCACAGGATAACATTCTAAAACAAAATGAGGAAAAGAAGCAAAGTTGAGCTGATGAAACCATAACAATGATAAGGAGCCCAAACTGGATACTCACTACGTTGGAAATCCAAGGTGAAAAGCACTCAAAATAGTTATAATTTCAGGGAGGTGACAATGGTTCACAAAAAAAACAGGAAGCAATCATGGACCCCCTGATACACGTGGCACTGATTTAAGCCGTTGGCATTATGTGGAAAAGAAAGGTGAAGTGGTTCAGAATGAGGCCAATGCTATTATCCGATTAAAAATGCAAGGGGGAGAATTGCAGTGAAACCCACTGGGGAGCAAAGCTTCTACCACCTGGCACCTTTATCAGTCAGGTTAGTGTGGAGCACGCTCAATCTGAAGCCGAGAGTTTTTGGACACAACTTGAATGCCAACTCAAGGTGGTCTAGGGGCATCCTTGTCCAGGACGAACACACACAGGATATTCATAGGCGGGATTGGTCATGGGGAAAAAGGCTATAATGCGAACTCAGTGGTGTGGAATCTCCGCATGCAGAGAGGCAAAATAGGACTGATTTGGCCAGTGAGCTAAAAACGAACCATCGGGAAGCTGGGATCAAGTCTCTGCGTCAGATCTCTAGCACACTGGAAATGTAGGCTAACACAAAAAGTTTAAGTCAAAGAGAGAAACAAAAAGACTTGTGGGCTACAAGCACACTTCAAATGCGTGCTGGCAGGGAGAAATTAGGTAAACTTGAACAAAAAATGCTGTGCAAACGAAGAAGTTCCACCAACCAAAGCAGATGAAAACAGTACTTGAGCCACAGGACACTGATAAGAACAAACACACAAGGAACAAGCATTGGCAAATGCAGGAAACAGTGCTACAACCAATAGAAACAGGCGAAAAGTAAGTGGCAACACAGGGAACCAATGAAAAGCAGGGAAAGCCTGGGGGCGGGATGTAAACCCCTTTTAAGATTTATATTAAATACAACAGACTTCACAAGCACAGAGCAAGCGCTGTGCAGGCAAAACCTAAAAAGGTAAGTGGGGATCTTTGAGGGCGTGAGTCTTTTCACTGGAAGGCATCATGTGTTTGTGGTCTGTAAAACCCTCAACAAACATCTAACACTGCACTTTCTTCTCAAAAATCTACTTCAGTAAAGCCAGGGTGGATTGGTCCATTGGGCACACCAGAGCCTTTATTCCTGGCAGATGGGCTACTATAAGATATATTCATATGGGACTAGCACTAGCAGCCACATTACTGTACAGCTGACAAACTAACAACATGGAAGTCTTGTATGCTTAACAGACTGGCTGCCATGTACATTTCAACACTAAAGAAAACAATGCTTTGGAGTCTGAGTTCCTGAGAGGATAAAGTGAAGGAACATAGAAGACATGAAGTGTTCAGATTGTTGATGAGGGTGAAGGTGAATGAAATGTCAGCATTACAATTGCTCTTTCACTACCTGTGTTTACTGCACATGATTTCTTTACTTTGGGGTGTTTTGATGAGAGATTTGTAGCCCATACTGAACTCATTCTGATGGCAGGGGCCCATGACAAGAGGACTTCCGGTCCTATGTATCATGTTCCTTGACATCTTGCAGTTACCTTGCACTGTAATTTGGCTACGACTGTTATTCTTGTAGAAGGAATCTGTGCCCAAACATCAGAGCGCAAGTGAGCACCATTGCAGGTGCAAAAATGTGTTGGTACTTCTCGTGCCAGCCCTGCTAATCCTACTTTGGTCATGGCCCTGAGATGATGCGACACTCATCAAACAGCTGCCTCCAGGCTGACTGGTGGAACGTGAAGAAGCTTAAGGGGGGGTTAGTGTGGCACACAGATTTCACAGCGCAAACAATACAAAGATTTAAAACAACAAAACAAATCAGCCTTTGTTTCTTTTATGACACAAGTCAACTCCTGACAACTTACAATGGTGAAAGCTGGTTTAATGAGGAAGCTGCAGGACACGATTCTAAGATGCGGTTTATCTTTTAAAGAACATGAAACAAGCAAAACAACTTTTGTTTCCCTGCTACATAAACAAGTGCTAAGAACCATCTGGACATGTTTGAGCGTGACTGTCTTTACTTAAAAAATTACTCTTATGTCAAGCACCACACAACCACAAACTCATCAATGATGTTAGCAATGCCCAATTCAATCGGGAAATCGGGAAATGATCTAGTGAGAACTGAGAAGATGCAATGTAATTACTAGGAGACACGTGTTCACAGCACACCTCAAGTACACATAAAAGCTAGGGTTGCAAAATCACCAACTATAGATACTGAAGAAACAGGATAGCACATGTCAGATACCACTATCAACCACAATACAAAGTCACAGTTTTCTAGCTACCTCATTGATTTGTTCATATTTAATATTCTAAGTTCTTGTTGTAACCTGGTCTATTGAGGATAGGCAGTCAGAGAGACATTTAGCCATAAGGATCGACAGACTGATGTATACTTAGATGTTCTGATGACAGATAGAAAAATAGACATTTAGTTGGAGCAACAGATGGAGGGACTGTGCGACAGAGATAATGATGGGGGTAGACAGAAAGATTTTCAGGGTTGTGGGAAGATGGAAAAGGAAGAAAAATAGAGACCACAATGCAGACTACAATGAGGAAGACGTGGAGAAAGAGACAGCTTGAGCTGTAATAAACAGCAGAATGGAAAAACAAATAGGAAAAGAAGGAGGGCCACAGACAAAGACAGCTATACAGACAGATCTGCCTAGAAAGAGACAGAGGGCCTGATTACAGCTTTGGAGGGGGTGTTAATCCATTCCAAAAGTGACGGTAAAGTGATGGATATACCACCAACCGTATTATGAGTCCATAGGATATAATGGACTCATAATACGGCTGGTGGTATATCCGTCACTTTACCGTCACTTTTGGGACGGATTAACACCTCCTCCAAAGTTGTAATCAGGCCCAGAATGTCATATATAAACACGAGGTAGTCAAACTTCAACATACAACCTGGGATAGATAGAGAGTATGGGCCAACTTTAGAGGGGGGGGAGGCTAAAAATCTTTGCATTCTCGGCAAACGCAGCAAGCAAACCACCAGTGGTATGTGAACCAGCGTAACCACCACAAACAGGTTTATTACAACCATTGTGTAGGATGGCGCTAAGGGTACAGCTAGCAGTAATTCTCCTCCATGTGGCAGGTTTACCATTAGAGATGCTCAGCTCTGGCTCTGCCCGAGGTCCTCTGGGACTTTGTTGCCAAAATCGAGCCAAGCTTTCCTGTAAAATCGGTCTTCCCTCACATCATTCTCAAAGTTAGGGGCAGCAAAAGCAACGTGCAGGCGAATCGCATTTTGACTACTGGGATAATAAAAATGCAAAAAGACCATAGCAGTGGCCAGTCCTTCCCTGCGGCAACCAGTGTGGACCACCAGGACTGCGAGCTTCTTGAAACACTCAGATGAGCATGTTGAACGCAGGAAGAAACAACAGGGATGGCACTAATCCTCCAGTATTAGACACAGCCTTCCTGGTGTTTCTATAACCAAGTCTGCAACCTTCTCGCGGGAATTCTATTTTTTGTTTGTCTCCGGGATGCTATTCATTTCTTATGGACGGGGAGAGAAAACGAATTGAGACAGAAGAGAGAGAAGGGTGTGGCATAACGGCCAAAGGTGCCGACTGTGATACTGGGGAACCAGGTTGGAGTCTTGGCGCCGGCTCAACATCCTGTGACTCAGGGCAAATCACTTAACCGCCTGTGCCCAGAAAATGAATGAAATCCTTATGTAATGTAATAGGTGGTCTGGTAAAGGCTCCAATACCTACGTTCGACTTCACGCTACATAAAAACTGCAAAGCGGAGGAAGAAAAACAGAAAAGGGAGAGAGCTAGCGAGGCCAAGTTATAAAGATATTGGGGTCAGGGAGGAGAAAGCGTGAATGCAAAGAATGTGTATATGTGCAAAGGTAGCAGCAAATGTGTGAGGTGTATATAAAAGGCAGAAGAGGGTCTATATTAAAGGATGATTAGACAGCACGCAATCTGTTTTTTTTTTTTTGGCTCGTGCAGTGGCTCTTAGAGCCAAGCCTGGCTCAGCCCTGACTCATTTTCATACAGCTTCTCTGGCGTGTCCACCTCTATTCAACATATCTGTTCAGAATCAACAGATTTTAGATCATTGAAAATTTCGAAATCAGGTCATGGATAGATCCACAGAGTGGCAGTTATGCATTGGCACTCAAATATAGACATATAAAAAAAGAGACAGTACTAAACACATATAGAAGTTGTAAGTCACAGTAAATGAATCATCCTTAGTTTAACGTTGTAATGCAACAACTACAATTCTTTAATACACTCCAGGGCTGTAAATACATTGGCTACAGCAAACTAAGCACCAATTAGTCTAAATTATCCACAAAACAAACATTACAGAGTTTAGGTAAAGTAGGCTCCTAAACTCAGGTTCAAAGGAACATTCAAATTTACTATTACATGAGGAGTAAAGAACAGGTGAGTATTTATTCCAACAGAGATGAAGAGGATCTCAGGATATAGATATTTAGGACACATAAAGAAAGTAATGCACCAAAAGACAATCAAGAGCAAATTACACCAAACTGTTCTATTAAAATTATATGTCAAGATTTTTATGGCACATGTTTGCAATGAATTAACCATCAACGCAGCTTGCTGAGGTCGGGACAACTTACTTTCCCAATGCTGTTTTCACTGTGTACAAAGGTTGATCGTGTGTTTTTTTAAGTAGGACACACTTCAGTATTCTGCTTTGAAATTTAGTTAAGCAGGAGAAAACGAATGTTTGTTATTGTCTCAATTTTGGAAAGGTATAGGCACTTTTCAAATGTAAGGAGCAAGTTTAAGGGGCAAATGTCAACATGTGTTGAAGCTCAACTTCAGCAACAGGCCAGGCAACCAATAACTATGAGATATCACATCAAACTGCTGTTCAGGGCTCTTCCCCTCAAGATAGAATCTCCTGTTTTCATTTATCCCTAACCCCGGATCTAACAACAGGACATAAAACAAATGAGATTGCAATCATTTTATGTAATTGGGCTTCAAAAGCGAAGCACGTTTGAAGCACTAATGCCAGCGAGAAAGACGCATCTCTATTTAGGGTAAAGTGTGCAAATCCTGCAGCTGGAAAACCTCCCTTGAAACATTTTCACTTTGGCCAAGTACTACAGACGCTTCATCTTTGATGAGGACAACCTGCCGGCCTTCGAGGAGATGTAAATTAATGTTTTGGACATTCCAGAGGTCGAAGTGACCATTTTCAATAAAGATGTCGTTTTAAAATAACCTTGTTTCTCAAAGTCATAAGTGAACTTAACTAAGGGCAGGGGAGCAAAAACATCAAGACCACACACAACTCATGTAAAATTAAATGTTTATGGCTTGTATGAGGAATGGGCCAGGCTTAACTACGTGATTTATGGCCCGGAGTGCTCAGCGTTGCAAGTTAGCACTCTGTGCCCTCTCTTTGTAACAAAAAATAAACCGTGCCTTGCCTCTGAAGAGAACCAGTTAACTTTCCAAAGAAATTGTTTTGCTAAGTATCGGTAAGAGCAATGCCAAAGCAGGTGCAGGGCAAAAGAAAAACCAGCCAAGAGGGCATTTTGAACTTACCAGCATCAGTAATTTTTTATTCATTCTCATATCTACAATGGTTCTTCACCTCCGTAAAAAATATATTTTTGGGATAAATATTAGACAAAAAAGATCCATGTTTCCCAAAGACACAAACCTGCTTCTAACGCAGTGAATCCCTCACATTTTCTATTCGTTATTTTTCTCCTCCCAACAATATTTTACAGGTACCGTCGAGGCCCACTTGAACTGCAGATACACAGTTCCTATCTTCGGTGGCCAACTTTAAATAAACTTTAATATTTTCCTATGCCAGTCTGCCAGAAGATACATTTTAGTTATACAGTACTAACAGTTCCTTTCGCCATAAACTTGGTATTTGGATCAGTCTACAGCACTGAACAAACTGCTCTGTAGAGGCCGAACCCCTACAACAATTTGCAGAAGTACTTTCAGAAGTACTGCTCCAGTGCCTTTCCAAGGCAGAGGTCATTATGGTTAACAGATGTCATCATCCAGGAACAGAGTTTCTGATTTCAAGCAGCTTTGTTGGTTTCCATTCACCCGGAGGTTAAAAAATAGTTCAACACTTAGGGGGTTATTCTAACTTTGGAGGAGTGTTAATCGTACGGTAAAGTGTCGGATATACCACCAGCCGTATTACGAGTTCCATAGGATATAATGGACTCGTAATACGGCTGGTGGTAAATCCATCACTTTTCCCTCACTTTTGGGACGGATTAACACCTCCTCCAAAGTTAGAATAACCCCCTTAGTCCCTTACACTGAACAGTTGCAATGAAGATCATAATTGTTTTGAGGCGAGCTCAAAGTGGCTCTGAACAAGTGCTGAGCATACGTTCAGAGCCGCTGGCAAGACCACAGTCCTTTTGGATTGTCTCAACAAGTGCCCCGTTACTGATTTACAGTTTTTCTCCCTTTACTGGTGTGAGGCCAGGCACTCCCAAATTTACAGTTTTCATCCACTTTTGGGGCAAGTTCAAAATTGCAATCTGCAGCTGATATTTAAAAGCACATGTACCGATTGCTGGGCTTGGGAAACATCTCTATGGTGCTGTGTCTTATTGAGGTGAGCACAGTTCCATCTGACTGTAGCACCAGACGCATCTCTTTTTTTTTTTTGTAGAAGGGACCTTCCCACAATACCGACTCTTCCTGTTAGGGCAATGTGCTCAGTCACCAGTAAAGTAGTGCAAGCTGGTGAATGGCCCGCTTTCCAAACCTTATGTAATCTAACACCTGAAAATTGAACAACATAAAAAAATCCCATGAAAATTCTTGCGGTTTATAGACTTGCTCAATACAGGACTCAAAAGAGAAACTTTTTCACTTGACCATAAGGGCACAAATGTGCCAAGATCTGGTTTCTGAACGTTAATGAGATACACAAAGCAGTACTTGACACCAAGGAATCTCCTTTTTTCCTTATTAGCTAACAGTCAGATTTGCAAAGTGGCAAGAGCAACACTAATAGGCCAGTTAGGTACTTTGTGTGCAGTTGTAGAGGTTTTCAAACTGCACTCATGCAGCGATTTTAACTCTGCTTCTGAATCCCCTTTTCTAGGCGCAGAAAGCCAGGTTGCTTTGCAAAGGCCAGCAGAAGCTTCAATTTAAAGCTTCTTTGACAGACTCTCCCAATTAAATGAACCTTGACTTGAAGCAAAAGACTGTCACTCTAGGGACTGTGAGAGAGCCAGGTTTATGCTAAGGCCAAAAACACCCAATTTATGTGTGCTAAAATCCTATGTGATGATTTTATTAAATGAAAGACAGGACGGAAATAGCCTGGCCTAGGCCATTTAGCAGTTCCTATCAAAACTCCAGAGATAAAGAGCTTATGTGTTATTCATTATACAACTCAGCCCCACTGACAATTGAATTTCTATCAAAATGAAGAGTTTGACAGAATATTCCTGTAAATTGAGTGCAGTGTTAGATGTTCCCTATTTATTACAATGAATTCAGCATAATATATAAGAGCTATGACTTATTTATCAAGCTTTCGTGTTCTGTAACAGTAGTTTCTTCATTGTGTTAAAATGTGCACTGCTTTGCTGACCCAAGCCTCATGCGTGGGGAGTATGAAGGGATACCTTTACCAAATTTAACAACAGGTCATGAAACATGACCCTCTAACAAACACTTACTTCCAACCAGGACTCCATCTTAACTTAACTCTGCATGTTCACATTCTTTAACATATCACGTTAGCAGAGAAGCAACAATGAAATTAAAGATTCCCACCTCTCCCAAAATATGCAGGATGTACAAATGTTAATGTGCCATATACATCTAGCCTAGTCATACTAATAACTTATTAGATGGAACATGAGATAGACAAATCATTAAAAACGTTTACATTATAGCACATTATATTATGCCACCCTGAAATAAAGAGCAACTGTGCTTCCGTCAAAGAATGAAGTAAGTACATTTCGAGGATGGGAGGAGTGGAGGGCATATTCAATGGACGTTAAGAGAAGAAGGTTTCTCCGTGAGGAAAGATATTTTCAAATTGGAGAAAAGAAAAAGTAGAAAGTGTGAAAGCACATTTGCATCTCATTCTTCCATGCACAATTTTTTTGCAAGGTTGATACTCTACTTGAATAAATTCTGATACTTGTAGAACAATGTGGATTATTTTCTTACAATAATCCACATTGGTGTGAGGATATGGCAGGCATGCTGTAAGTTGTCAATTGACCCACTACATATCCACTATTTTACTGTATTGCTTAAGAAATAGAAAAATGGAAGCATCAACATCCTGAAGAGAAAACACCCAACACCAGAACTTGGACAAGCCCAAGGTGGAAGTCTTCATGGGACTTCACCTGGTGGCCCACAGACCTTGGGTTCATGCCCTACTCGTAAGCAAGAAACCAAGGAATCATTATAGATAAACTGGCCATGACCACCCAAGTCAACACCTACTTCAGTACATTAAGGATGCTGAAGAAAGTCTTCCAGTGGCTGCCAGACAACACCAGGAAAATGATCACCCAACCCCTCCTCACCAGCAGACTATACTATGGAAACACCCTGTATGCAGGAATTACCAACCAACTCACAAGATGAGTGCAGATCGTCCAAAACACACCAGCCAGACTAGTCATCTACCTCATGAGCCGAGCCCACATCATACCAAACCTTTTGGGAACTCCATCTGCTCCTGATACACAAGCTTGCACACTTTAAACTCCTCACAACACTTACAAAGCTCTCCTCTACACAGGCCGTGCCTACCTGAAGAGCTGTGTTCACTTCCATCAACCTTCCAGACACCTCCGCTCTGCCGGTCTTTCACTAGTACACACACAAAAGCAGAGCAGGGGGCTGCACCTTCTCGCACCTGGCTCCTAAAGCCTATAATGGCCTCCCATAGCACATCAGAGGCTCCTTCTCTCTTCTTGACTTTTGCAAAAAGTTGAAGAACTGGCTTTTCGAGTAAGCCCTCAGGGCTGTCCTCACACACCTGCTACAGAGTGCCTGGATATCCTCACGGGTGATTAATGTGCTATAAAAACACGAATAACATTACATAACGGACCTTCGGTCTCTGATAGTGCTTAAACATGTTCAAATGCCCTTGAAGGGCCTGATTTTAACTCCCCTGAAGGGCTCTAAAATGATTTAAATGTACATTCCCTTCCCTCATAGTGACATATGAGATTGAACATTCAAAGACCAGTAGTTGAGGAGATGTACAAACTACCAGATAATTTGCTCAACTGCATATCTATTATGAGGGGACTCATCTTTCCTAGAATATAGTATATGGTTTTGAAAGGATTTAGCTACAATTGGTGAACTGAATTATAACGGCCACTCCACTTGTACTGTGAATTACAGAGAGCATAAGATCCACCACTTTTGAGTTTCTTTTTTTTAAAGATAATTATAAATTAGAAGATTACAAAACCAAAATTACTCTAGGGATAACCAACATGAAAAAGATGTTGTTAATTGATTCTTTGATTGGAAGCTTCCAAGTCACCACTATATAAGTCTTATTTACATTATTACTGGAAAGTTAAGGATGGTCTAGATTAGAACACTTAGCAATCAGATTGTTGGATTATTTGAATAAACGGATTTCGAGGGACATATTGTCCTGTTCCATTAACTTGAGTAAAGAGGCTTTTAGATCTGTAAGTTAGAGCATTTGAAATGTTTTCACAATTTCAAAATTGTAACAGTAGCAATATCATTTACTCCAGTTGCCAAACGTGTCAGTAGAAGAGGCCATGGATCCGCATGTTTGCCAGGTTCAGAGTTTTAAAAGGGTTTTGGATTCAGTTACTGAGTAACTTGTCACTCTTACACAACTTAACATTGTATTAACATCACATTAGATTAGACATAATAGTTATTCTGTATCTCTGTTGCGAGTTGTGTACAATACTAATTACAATTGCTCATTTATTAATTTCTAAGCAACGGATTAGTCCTGACCCCCACAGTGTGGAGCATTGCTGGATATTATTTTGTAAACATTGGAAGCAGGAGGCTGCCATACTGTTATGGCAATGTCGATTAAGTTCTATATCGGGCGCTATCATGTAAGGTTTTAGACATTAACTAATTAATTGACTGTAGTTTGGAAATATTGGGCCAGATGTAGGAAAGGATTTGCAACTCGCAAACGGCAAAAACTGCCGTTTGCGAGTTGCAAATCGTATTTTCCTAGGCAGAAATGCACTCTGCGAGTCGGACCGACTCGCAAAATGCATTTCAGAATCGCAAATAGGAAGGGGTGTTCCCTTCCTATTTGCGATTCCTAGTGGTATGCAATACCATTTGCGACCGCATATGCAGTCGCAAATGGTGTTGCAGTTACCATCCACTTCAAGTGGATGGTAACCCACTCGCAAATTGGAAGGGGTCCCCATGGGACCCCTTCCAGTTTGTGACTGGACCGAAAAACATTTTTTCAGGGCAGGGAGTGGTCCAAGGGACCACTCCCTGCCCTGAAAAAATACCGAAACTAAAGGTTTCGGTTTTTTTTTAAGTGCAGCTCGTTTTCCTTTAAGGAAAACGGGCTACACTTAAAAAAAAGAAAACTGCTTTATTTAAAGCAGGCACGAACACGGAGGTCTGCTGACTACAGCAGGCCTCCATGTTTGCGAGTGCCCATAGTCGGTATGGGGCCGCAATTTGCGACCCACCTCATGAATATTCATGAGGTGGGTCATTGCGACCCCATACCGACTCGCAGACGGTGTCTGAGACACCGTTCTGCATAACATTTTGCGAGTTGCAAATAACGAGTCACTATGACTCGCTATTTACAACTCGCAAAATGTTTCTTTGCTACATCTGGCCCTAAATACTTTGTTTTTTCCTACTTTCTTAATAAAAGATTAATCTGTGTCATCTGTCACGACTTGACTCTCTTTTTCTTAATGAGAGTAAAAGTTGTTTATGAATAGCTCTTGGATACAAGAGGGGAAGGATTCCTCCAGTTGGGATCCCAATCCAGGATGTAGCCACTAAGATTGTATGATTCTTCATAAGGTTCAGTGATAACGTTTCTGCCTCATATTCCCGGCATGTTTCACCATAATTTCCATGCCAAGGCCAATGTGAAGCCAGGGGTGCGTGTCTGGTTTGGATTCCCATAACATACAATTAGGCAGAAACAACTTTTGTGTTCACACTTCATGGATCAAGTCAGGTTCAGTTGGACATTCTCTGGCTGAAGAGGTGAAACAATCAAGCAAACCAAAGGTATGGCCACTACTACACATCTACACCAAGGAGATGTTCTAATTGACATCCCCCACATCCTGTGTCTTGTTTCGCTGAAGAGGGCACCTAGATAAAATTTACAAACTACGCAGGCATTATGGAATAGCTGCTATTCCAAAGTAATCCACAGTAACAATATACCTTTGTAGCTGGTTGGTACAAAGCTACATGACACATACAGGAAGATGACCTACTAAAGGACTGTCTCGATCCAAATGTTTGGGGACACGGAACGTCAGAAATACCAGATGAACTGACCCGGAGAGCCAGTTCTATGAATAACCTTTTATACTTTGAAGAAGCTCGCTCTGTACACTGATGTTGAATATTTATGAGGTGGTTATGCTCTAGGTAAGGGCATTTTAGCAGCCATACGCCATTATGGGAAAGAACTGTAATCCAACTAGGTGATACTGTGGGCTGCAGTTCTGCCCTTCTAACTATTTAATGGTGAGGGTATTTTCATACATTGAATACAGTGAATTTTTAAACACTGTGGGAATTGTCAGTGTTATCCGAATGTACTTCAAGAGTGTTTGTTTAGGATAAATGCTACTTGCATGAGAGGGGGGCTCAGCCTGACATTTAAAGCAATCTAGTTAGATTTACCTATTTCACACAAGTTATATAGTTGTGGAAAGGTATTAACAAATGTGTTGACACTGCATTTTAGTAATATCTAGGAACACGAGATTATGAATGTCATTGTACTGATTCAGTACTTTCATTTAAAAAAAAAGTTGGCTTCATGTTGGATTTGCATTCATAGTCCATTGCATCTAGCTTAAGTCAAGGCCCAAAGTATACTTCTTAGTATGACTAAAGAAGATAATTTCTGGTATATTACGAATCGCACTCGAGATCTTGTGCCCTCAGCTTTCCACAAAAACTAGATTTAGATGGTGGTTCTTGCCAAGGACTGGTATCCTCATTTGGAGAAATCACACTCTTTAGAACCACCCCAACTCTTCAAACTATGCACAGCTTGCACATGGGCTGATCAGCTTCGAAACGGGTGAATAGTGCCTCCTCTTCAAGTCAGTTACATGCTCTGTAGACCCTGGTCTCAAAGACGCAGCATGCTGCGACGCACCACAAATAAAGCTTGCCACTGTATCTGTAAACATGTGAAATATACTTACCATCACCATGCAAATGTTATTTGTAAGGTCTTTTGAGCTACCAAACTTACATCTAAGGTGCTCCTATTTAAAAATGCCATTCATCTTCAATGAAGAGCCCAGTCCAGTCTTTTGTAGGGATGTTTAATCAAAGTGTAAAATGTGCTCTTACAGGGGATGCATGCTGTGAATCGTAGTGCACGGGTCATTTGATCATTTTCCTAAATATTTCCTCTAATAAAGTCAGATGTAACTCTCCAGCAGATCATCTTATTATCTTGTACTCATATCCAACAGGATTTACGTGTGTTTAGAAGGGCCGTAGGGCAAAGAGATGGGATTAAACATCAGCAGGCAGAGAAAATGGGTACATTTTCTTTGCTACGTGATCCCATTTTTGGAGCTTTCTTCTGCTAAACATTTGTGCCTTATCCAGAAAGTATAATAAACAGATTGAAGTGGAAAGAATTGCTGGGTCTCACCTAACACTCCAGATTGGTATGAGCTTGCAGGCTTCTAAATGCTGGTACGCTAACAACACGCCTTTTATGGGAGTGTTCCAAGTGAATACTGTTGCCTGGTGCCAATCTGCTTTCAAGGGGTCTCAAAGGACATTCATTTCAGAAAAGAAATTGCTTTTTGACATTTTTGTCAGCGGCAATACGGCACTAATCTGCATGTAGACATTTACCATCGCTTCACCGACTTTTGCTCTCAAAGGTTAATAAGGGTTGCCTGCTGATGCTAAAATATTCGAGACTTTTCACTTAGTTCTAACTACAAACTTTACGTGATTGTTTATGATGAATACTCTGTCATTTAAGGCTGCATTTGAAAAGACAAGACCGATGAGGATGGGTGAAAACGTCCTTGTGAGCAAGTTTTCTTCCTTAATTAAGCAGCATGCATCCTTCTGCTACTTGTAACGCATCTGCCTTAGCCACGGATAAGGTGCTCGAGGAAAGGGCAGACTGAGCGGCTTGAATGAGCCAGTGTTTAGTGATCAAGGCTTTGTCCTAATGGATAGACAACCAACAGTAAGAATTCCAACCAGAAAGTAAAGTGCTTCAAAAACCAACACAACAGCAAAACCTAAAACGTTTTTCACGCAGTTTGAAATGAATGTCTGTAGCCCAAAGACCTCTCTCGAAATAAGCCCAGCAGTGAAGTTTTGCTCAAAATGACAGGCTCTTTTCCCTTGACGTGCAATCCCTGCAGTTGTTTCATCGTATGGGTGAAATTAAAATGTCTGAACCAGATCTCACCGAACATTCTCAAGACTAGGCTGCGAACGGGGGAAGCCTGTGAATATTAATATGCTCATTTGCTCTGCCCCGTGCCACAAGTCTTGCAAGGAAACTGAGGGGCCCTCTCAGATGTAGTAATCGGGTATTTAGGTTTGACATGTGAGCACACTCATCGTATATGGTGAACACGTGTTTCACAGATCAATATTCTAAGAGACTTTGGCTCTGCCTTGTTCAGACAGTGGTTTCTGTGGCTCGGGTACCTTCAGCTATTGACTTAAGTCATTGTCAGTCACATCTGGGATCAGTCCACAGGAGCATTTTAATATTGTCCTTTCTATTGGATGCTTGGATGTATCCTTCTTCCCTTAATAGAACATGAGGGGCTACTCTACATGAGAAAAGTAGTTTGTCACCACATATGTATTTTATTTCATCCGTGCGCTCAATACACAAAGCCATTTTTTAAATTGGCTTCCAATCTTTATTCCTTTTGTCAGCGCTTGAGCATGAGTGTCAAACCTATTGGTTTTGATAATGTTTGCCTCTGCAAGCTTTGAAGTGTCTCCTTTTAAATTTAATTATTTTATTATTAAAGTATAAAACGTTCTGAAAGGAAAACAGGTAATGCACTATGACAAATAAAGATAGATCACACACAGAAAAAAACAGTGTTAAGAAATGGTGTATACTAATCTTCCTTTCTTGTAAAAGCCGTTTTGGGAGGACAGCCTAGCTTTAGAAGTAACGTTTTTCCCATCTTGTCTGCCAGGCCACTGGTTTACTCTACTCTGCTCTTATGGTGTTTGCTATAGAAAAATCAATAGAAACCAACTACCATCTCGTACTATGTATAGTTTGCTGTTTTCAATGGTATAAAGAGCAGAGGAGTGAGCACAATATAGTCTGTTACCATATCCATATAGACATAGAAAGAAGACTACTATTTAAATAAAGAAGTGTGTGGAAGTGCCCCATGGGACTAGCACTTTTTTTTATTGTACCACCTCCTCGAAGACATAATCTTCGCAACGGAGTTTAAGAAATAAAAAATACGGAAGCTCCAATATCCTGCAGTGACCTACCTTCTCCCATGATACTTAGAAATGAAGAAATGCCCTGAGAGGGCCTCTCTTTATGGTCTGGCTTGACAGCGCATCTATTGCCAGAAAATTGTGTGATCATTATTAGAGAAGGGTTGTTGCTCTGCCCATATGTTGGGAGCCAGGAGTAGATGTTTCGATTGGGCAGAAGCTGTGTGCTTCCACACAAAAACTGCTTGCCCTTCACCAGCTGGGATTATTGTATTTATTTATTCAGCTGCCTCATCTTGAACTTTCAGGAGCACACAGGACATTGCACTGCTATTAAAGTGCCTTAGATAACTAGATAATTTATGTTTTTTTCTGGCACCAGCACAGGTAGGAGAAGGGTACTCGTTAACCTACATGGATTTTTAGGTCTGGCTTGACAGTTCAACTGTCACCTGAGCTTTTAAGTTACATCAATGTTATTTTACAGTTCTTTGCTTCCATACAAATACATATCCATTCGCATGCTATTTACTTGTAATGCTTCACATTACCATACACCATAGACCTTCTGGCATTGCTAATGCACTATTTCCCTTGCAGGGCTTACAATTTATATAAATGTATGCTGCCATCCCTCATAATGACACGTGATTGAGCATTCAAAGATCAGTAGTTTGGAGCTCTACAATTCACCAGTCCGTCCATCTGCTCAAGTGTCCTTTGCTGCAGTAATATAATTTATTGCAAACTATTTCAAACTATCAAACACACAAATATCAAGTTAATATCAGTTATTCATGTTCATGAAGTGAAGGTGGGATTGAGAATATTTTTTGGTGAACAAAATAATTTTTCTAGAGGGAGACGAGAAGGGAGCTACCAACAGAACACCGCCAATACACATCATCCCAGTGTGAGGAATCAAACTCACAAATGTTGATGAGAGGAATCCTTGCAATAGGTCTAACCACTGGCAATTGCTTGAGGTAAGATTCCAAATCATTGTTCATTTGCCCACCATGCCACTTCAGGTTGGACCCAAACATATGTCAATCAGACTTGATCCTCCTCCAACTGAAGCAGTGCAGCCCGAACTGCCAGGTCAGGTCCTTTCTGAACAAGAACAAAAGCAAACCAAGAATGGTTTTGCCCTGATTTGGGCTCTTCAGTTGGGTCAAATGGGATGGTAAGCAAGGAACCCATGTCTGGGCATACCCTTGGTCACTTACAGTGTTACAGCAAACACCATATGTCTGTAATTCTAACCACTGGCAATCACTCAGAGTAGCATAGAAATGTTCACCACTGGTCCAAGGTAATCAATCTCATGCATAAATAGTTTTTACACATGCCAATAACCAGTTCATTTGACATGTGCTTAATATGGTTTTATTCACAGACATTCAGGACCACACAGGCAGTTCTGCAGTTATGATTTTAATAATTTTGGCTAAGTGGGATAAATCTACACTACATTCCACATGTGATGTTTAGCATTTAAGACCCGGGTGCACTTCCTAGCCCATACTACTGTGGCCTTATGGTTACATTTGGTAATTAGGGTTAAGCAATCATTCCTCTTGCTAAAGGGTTAGAACACATGCATTGACAACTGTTAAGTCATCCCTCAGTACCTAGAGTCAAAAAGGTCAGTATATCTGACCTCAGAAAAGGGAAAGCTCTGGGGAGACAAAATAAAATGGTGAATTTACTTACACTAAATGATAATAAAATCCTGATGATTGACTCAAAGCCCATAAAAAGAAACAACAAAAGTCTTCTATTGGCATTTGGAAAATTAAACATAGAGTTCATTATGCTTGAAAACCAAAGTATTTCTGTATACCACATAAGATGATATATATGCAATAGTCTGTAAATAACAGCTTAACATGTGTACATAAATAATTAGGGCTATTGATAGAAAAGGCATAAATGAGTTAAAAATATTGAATGTATACAGATCCATTTGTAATGTTATTCCTTCATAACCCAACTCTTCTTTCCAACCTCAACTTCTATGTCCTGACATTCACCTCTTCAACCACCCCGCTTCTAGATTTGTACACATATTCTCTTCATAACCACTGTTACATCAGATATCTTCAACATATGCCCCTGACTTTAACTGCCATTTTTGCACTATCTATTTGTATACAGGGGCAGCTCCTCGCAATGGTGGAGAAGCGTCGCCCCCCTGGTTAGGAGCCATCAGATAAAAAATAAAGCAATAGTTTACCATTGTTTTATTTTTAATCTGCTGGCTCGGCCAGCAGTGCAAGGAGTGGCGGGGCTGGGCCACTGGGAGGGGAAGGAGAGTGGAGTGCACTAAGTGCATATGTGTGTTTGGCCGGCTGTCTTGGGCTGGCCAAACACATATGCACAGTTAGGTTTCTCCATCTCTGCTGTGTTGAACAGTCGGGCTGGAGAAACTGCCCAGGGCAGTGTCTGAGCAGCAGGCCAAACTGCTCAGACCAATCCTGATGCTACTTTCATGCTAGGTTTAGCATGACAGCAGTGCCAGGATTGCTGAGGAACTTGTGCTGGTGTCCCAGTGAATGCTGGGACACCATCAGGAGCAAAAGTACGAGGCAGCAGAGGGCGGAACAGTAAGTGGTTTAAAAAAAAAACCAATTCCCCGTCCCTGTCGTTCCCCCCGCCACCTCTTGACATTTGCGGCAACCGCCGCTGTGTGTTTCTATATATATATATAAGATAACTATCCTTTTTATATGAACCTTTTAGATTATACAACGTGTATTTTTTTAATTATGTCACTTACTCTCCTTTCACTCATGATGTAAGACAATTTTAAGTTTGTACTCTTTGGAGATCAATATGAGTTGGCCTGGAGCGGTATTCCCAGGAGGAATACTGCTTCGTTCAACCAGGTCTCTCCTGGCGTGTCCAAACTTGAAATGATGACGTCTGCAAACTCCAGACCTGAGAATTCCAGGCCTAGAGACATTTGGGCCAGACACTTGCAAAACGGCAGGAGCTGTGGGCAGCTGTTGTGCCAGCCACCGCCTACCTTCCACCACCAGAACGGACAAAAGAAAAATGCCCCCACAACACAGATGACCTGATCCGAGCAGGTGGTTAATGTTTGTGCATTTGAGCCGGTTATTTCCCCCGGAAGGTGAAAACAAAACTTGAAACTGTAGCTGCTATTCCATTTCGGAAGAAATAACTTGTCATCCATGTTATCTGGTGAAAAGATACTGTCTGGAAATTGTGAATTCTGCATCTGTATCTCCTGGCAAAGATAATTGAGAACTTATAAAGGGGCCCTATATCAGTTATCTAATGCTTAGATGTAAAACACTCTGTAAGTTACCTCCTATGAGAAACTGTCATTCAAACCCTAAAAAGCATCAACTTGTTTTTTTAATATCAAAGATTTTTAGGAAAGTGCTTCATCTCCCTTGCCAGTGTGACAGATTAGTAGTCCAGGACTTGATTTCTGCTAATTTGGACAATGTAACCTAAGGTGTTTTTGTGTCAAGTGCAAGCTCATCAGAAAATGGTGGTGCACTGTCTTTGTGACTCTTCCCAAAAGTGAACATATAGCCTCTCATTTAAAGCCGTGCACAGGCTTCCAATTCACAAGTGAAACATGCTTAAAAGCCATAAAATTTTATTTGGCTTGGTACCCAAAGTTTCTTCCAGTCTTGTTCCCCTCAGTATATACCACAGAGGATTCTAGGACGTGTCTTACTAATTTATCACAGGATCGTACACTCCATAAGGTTCTATTGGTTGGCAGATCCTTCAGATACCAAACGTCAAACTCATGAAACTCTCTTTATCTTCAGTTACTGATCATGTACATTCATTTCCATCCCACGTCGAAGACATGGCTTTTTTCTGCTCCTAGTCCCCAACGTAGTAGCCTCAGATGATTATGTGTTTTGTTGTCTTGCTGTTTTAGCGCCCTGTTATCTCGGTGAGGATAGTGCTGTGCTGTTTAAATTCTACATTCATTCATTCCGTTCAAATGCATTCATTCAACAAATTGCCCTTTCATATCTTGAGCTTAGCAGGCCATTTGAGAGAGAACTTGTTTGCACTTCGAGAAAAGAGTAAAAGCTCTGGAAAAAGCAACATTTCTGTGAATGTTTGACGTTTAGGAGGCGAGCTGTCAGGAAACAGAGTGCAGGCTGGCTTCTATGAGAAGGATATTGCACAACTGTAACAGAAAGTACTGGACAGAAGGGCGGGATGCGGAGCTCCCAGGGACTACTTGGACACCAGTCAAAGGAGCGTGTTTGAATGGACATGCCAACCCAGACACATGGAGGGGGAGGGGGTCAGAATTTGACCTGGCGGTAGCATTATCCCCCGGCAGGCCTCCAAATCCAGGCATACAGACAGTGTTTTATCCACTTTGAACCAGAATTTATATTACTAATTAGACACTAGGGGGGATTCTAGGAAATAAGATGGTGATAGACCGAGTTTCTCAAACGGGGCATTCTTGTAAATGTATCTGGTGAACATTTCTGAAAAACAGAAAACCTTATCTCTAAAACAGAAAGACTACAGCATTTGCATCTTGCATTGTGCAAAGCAAGCAATTATTGGAGATAGTACAGAGCAAATTTATTGTGAAAAAATGAATGCTTTATCTTTTCAAAACATTTAATTATTGTATTTTATGGGCATGGGCTAGGGGTCTAGCAAGAACCGGAAACAGACAAGGAAGAAGCAGAGAAGAGAGTTCATGGAAAGAAGAAAAGAGGAGGCACAACTGAGAGGGGATGAAAGGGAGAAAAGAGCTGGAAAAGACATTCTGCAGGACGGGACGGCCGAAGGAGGCTGACTCCATTAAATGTGTCTGAGAGTAAGCAGAAGACAAACAAGCATTGGCAAAGCCAACATCTCTCACTTATGCAAGAGATATTGGCTTTGCCAATGTGTTTTAGCCATGTTGTCCACCAGCACAGCTGCTGTTCAACATGGCTAAAAGTTAGTGGCATATAAGAGAATGGAGTGGCATGCAATAGAGTGGAGTGGCACAGACCAGAATGGTATAAAGTGGAGTAGTGTAGAGCAGACTGTAGTAGAGTGTCATGAAGTGGTATACAGTGGAGTAGAGTGTCGTAGACTGGAATGGAGTAGAGTGTTGTAAAGTGTCATATAATGTAGTAGAGAGGAGTGCCGCTGAGAGACTCAGAGTGGAGTGGCATAGAAAAGAGTAGATTGTTGTGGAGTGGCATAAAGTGGAGTGGTGTAGACAGGAGTGGCATAGAATGGAGTGCATAGACTGTCGTAGAAAGGAGTGGCACAGAGCAGAGTAGACTGTCATGGAGTGGCGTGGTGCAGAGTGAGGTAGAGTGGGGTGGCTTAAAGTTGAGTAGAGTGGAGTGGCATACAGTGTCACAGTGTCACAGAATAAGGTGGAGCAGAGTGTCATGGAGTAGAGTGTAGTGTCAGAGTGAAGTGGCATAGAGTGGATTTACGTGGAGTGGAGCACAATGGAGAAGTGTAGAGTGGAGTAGAATGTCGTAGAGTGTTGTAAACTGGAGTACAGTGGTGCAGAGTGGAGTATAGTAGAGTGGAATGTCAGAGTGAATTGGAGTGGTGTAGAGTAGAGAAGGGTGTCAGAGTGGAGTGGTGTGGTGTAGAGTGGGGTGGTGCAGAGAGGAGTGGCATAAAGTGCCCCAGAGTGGAGTTGAGTATAGTGGAGTGAAGTAGATTGGAGCAAAGTGGTGTGGAGTTGTGTAGATTGCTGTTGTAGAGTTGAGTATAAAAGTGGAGTGGCATAGAATGGAGTAGAATGTCGTAGAGTGAAGTGGCATATAATGGAGTGCACAGAGTGGAGTACAGTGTCATTACATTGGAGTAGTGTGTCAGAGTGCCATACAGTAGGGTGTTGTAGAGTAGAGCAGTGGAGCATAGAGTGGCACAGAGTGGTCTACAATGTCACAGTGGAGTGGCATAGAGTAGAGTAGTGTTATGGAGTGAGTAGAGTGTTGTAGAATGGAGTAGAGTGGCATAGAGTGGAGTGAAAAAGTGGAGGGGCTTAAAGTGGAATGAAGTGGCATGGATTGGCATAGAATCAGTGGTATGGAGTGTCAGAGTGGGGTGGAGAAGAATGGAGTCACAGAGTGGAGCAGAGTGTAGTGGAGTTGTTAGAATGGTGTGGAGTGGCATAGAGTGGAGTGTCATGGAGCGTCAGAGTGCAGTAGAGGGGAGTGACAGAGTGGGGAAGAGCATTGTGGGGTGACATGGAGTGTCACAATGGAGTGGCGTAGAGTGTCACAGTGGAGTGGCATGGAGTAGAGTGGCGTAGAATGGAGTGGCATACAATGGACTTGTGTTATGGAGTGGGGTAGATTTGAGTGATTTAGAGTGGAGTAGAGTGGCGTGGAGTGGCGTGGAGTGGCGTAGAATGGAGTAGAGTGTCATAGCATGGTGCGTCACAGAGTATCGAAGAGTGGAGTGGAGGGGAAGAAAGTGCTCTAGATTAGAGTGGAGTAGAATGTCATGAGTATAGTGGGGTAGTGTTTTGTGGAGTGGCATAGAGTGGAGCACCATGGTTACGTATCATGAAGTGGTGTATAGTGGAGTGGTGCTGAGTGGAGAACAGTGTTGTGGAGGTGCATAGAGTGTCAGAGTAGAGTGGCATAGATGGGAGTAATATTGTGAAGTGGCATGGAGCGGGGTAGACTGGAGTCATAGGGTGGAGTAAAGTAGTGTGCAGTGATGTACACTGGAGTGAAGTAGGAAGAATTAAAGTGTTGTAGAGTGGGGTGTGGCAGGGGAGGTGATGCGTCAAGGTGTTGGTTTCCAGTCACACAGCCTCTGTTCCTTGCTGTGGTGAGGAGGTCAATGCAAAAATGATGCCCAGGGACGATGCATGGGAAAATCCAGATGCACTGTGATGATAGAGTCATGGTGGAACAGGTGCTGCGTCGGTCCTACAGGCACTGTGTCAATCCTTCCACCTCAAGAAAGACACTGCATCGATTCCTCAGCCGCAAGGGAGGTGCTGCATCAATTCTTCTGCAGTAAGCTAGGCATGGTTAAACCAATTACCAAAACTATTTAGAAAAAAAGCACTTGCCAGCTGTCGTAAAGTGCCCAGAGTCCTAAAGCCAGCAAAAATAAAATTCAGTACAGGATAAAAAAGAAAAGAGATTGGAGGCAAAAAGTCAGGGGAAACACTGCTGAAAGGATAATTTCCAATACAGACAATTAACAATGTGTTCTCAAGCAGGAAAGAAAATAGAAGAAAAACAGAACTCCTGAGGATATCAAGATAGTAATGTCCCTCAACTCAACAGGCAAAGTACTATACTAACACCATCAATTAAACCACCAATTGTAGCAAAACTCAATTCAAGACAATCAGGCACTGCTAAACCCACCTATTCCTTATTCGACAAAGAAGTGGAAACATACATAAGTTCTGACAGCAAATCAACGGCTTCAATTCTTACAGCTCTACTTTCCTGATGAATTCTGCAGTGGTTAGCCTTCAAATCCCTCTCTCCCAGATCCTGATAAAATATTCAACCCCCCAAAGCCACATCTAGAGAAGATGGCGTCCTTCATCAAAGCTCTCTCTAGGGATACTTTCGTACCCCCTACCTACGCCTATCATTGCCTCTATCCAGGCATCTTTACAAAAGCTCTCAAAACAGGACATATCCTCCCACTCCTAAAAAAGCCTACACTAGACCCTGCTGGCCTTCCAACCACAGACCATCACTCACCTACTATTCATTGGAAAATTGTTGCGAAAGCATTCTTTGTTCAACTCCAAAACCACATCCGTACTAATTATCTCCTGCACGACTGCCAGTCTGGCTTCAGATCATGCTGCAGCATGGAAACTTGTACCGTACACATCATAGACAATGCCCTCTGAACCACAGATGAAGATGACGTATACTTCCTGATAATGCTGGATAAAGCTGCATTCGACTTAGTCAACCACCCCAACCTTATACCCACCCTAGAGTTTCAAATGGGATTCACTGGCAATGTCCATCATTGGTTCTTCTCCAACCTTTCCAACTGCCAACACCAGCTTGTTCACATGAACAACTCCATTTCACAAAGGATCCCTTAGGAGTCACCCACATGGCTCCACATTCTCTCCTGTCATCTCTACTCACAGATAACACCATGGAGATTCATCAATATGCTGATTCTACACAACTGTACTTGAAAGTCTCCTCTGCTTCAGACATCCAATGCCTCAAACCCTGCTGTCACATCATCCAGACCTAGATGACCACTACTTACCTAAAGCTCAACCCAAACATGACAGAATTCAAAGAAAAATAAACAAGATACAGTGGTCACTTGGCTCAATGGCATGAACATTGAAGACTATAAACCACAACTTTCACAGAATGCCAAGTCCCTTTGATTTACTAAGGACACTAACCTTACCCTCCAAGACAGGAATCCATTGACAAAAAAGATGGCCTGGTACTAGTTCTCTCTGCTAAAGAAAGTCAAACAATTTATGCCAGAAATCAACTCCAGAACTGCTATTTCAACCCCCACTCTCTCACATTTGGCTGGTGGTAATGCCCTACTCCAATGCCTCTCAGAACCCACACTGGCACTACTTAGCAGCATCCAACATAATGCAGCACGTCCCATCCAGGACCTAAAGAAATATAATCACATCAACCCCCATCCTGATGGAACTCCATTAGAGTCCCTTGCCAGCCTGCACCATCTTCAAAACCAACTGCATCATTTACAATTATATCATAACTAACACCCTAGCTTATCTTGCAAACAAGTTCACCATCTCTCATACATCTTGGCAAACCATAGCCGGAACATCATTAGACGGAGGACAAGGCAGTACCCCTTTTCTTTATATGCTATCTATGTACCCAGAATCTGGAACAACATCTGTCTATCCATCAGGACCGCCACAACGCTGTTCAAATTTAGGAAAGAGGTGAAGACTTACTTCTGCAAAGAATACTACAGCACAATGCATTAACCATCCACAACCCAGCTGCATCTCCTCTTACTCACAGACTTTATGCTCGTCTTTAACCATGGACGGTGCGCCATTGCATTTTGGCTAGGTTTGTGCTACAGAAATACAATATACAATATAATATACATACATACATACATTTCTTTCTGGTTTGCAGGCCACAATAATCCACCAGAAAATCAGGTACACATTTTCTTGAGAATAAAGACAGTATGTACAGAATAACCAAAAGGAACAACTCCTTTCCAATATGCCAGCCACATGTAAGATTTGCTTGTAGGTCCCATTTAAAACCCTTCTGTATGCAACAAAAAAGGACTTCGTACAAGATGTGTAAGAGGCAGTCAATTCTTACATATTTGTCAAAACAAGTTAATCAAGACTGATGACTTGCAATGTCTTTGTTACACTGACCAAAGTCATAGGGACTGCTAGTACCTTGTTCTTTAAGAATGACTAAGGGTATGTAGAGTCAACAAGGCCTTGTTGCCTGGTTTTCCCAGGTTTTGCATCTTATCTTCCATCAAGAACAGTTGCAAAGAACACCACACTGGAGTTGATAGCTGTCTCGAAACTTCATTACCCAGCCCAACATTATCAACTGCTGAACAAAGCTGGTTGCGGATCGATTACTTTCTTCCTCAAACCTGATCTTCATGATGTTATACCTAGTTAAAAGATGTCTGAGCTGGAAGTCCCAACCAACCCCACCTACCAACCAGCACTTGGTGTTCCACTCAGCCTAGGATATAAAATCTTTGTTCTTCCTCTAGAGTCATGCTCTAGGATGCCATTTTCCCGAATCTGTAAAGCCTACTTTGTGAGCATCACACCTAAAAGCCTATTACCATGCTGTCCAATGACTCTCCACACAAAGGTGGGAGGGTAATCATTTGGGGGCTATGTTTTTTTCACCAGTACTCCTCTACATGCTTAGCCAAGCCTTGGGAGATGTGGAGCCTTCACAACGTCCTTCTCATTCCGCTCCCACAGTTTTACTTACACACTTCCTGTGTTATCTGCCTCATGTATGGTATCTTTTAACTTTCTCCTACCTCTAATATCACTATGATCATTAAGAAAATTTTATTTTTGAAGCACATGGATATGTCAGATAGTTGTATGTGGGTGTGTGCGGTGCTTAATTTGTGAAAACATAAGTGCTAGGGCCCTCATCAGAGGCCTCTGTAACTTGCACCACACATTGCTCCCGCACAGTGCTGCCAATGATAGCGTCAGTACAGCTACTTACAATCACACTCCTTCAAATGTCACTTTTCTGACTACTACAGGCCCCCTAAGCTATCAGAACGGGTTGGGCAGTTGGTAATAGTCATGTTTAATGTATATTGAATTCATAAACAACTGTTATTGTGCTAATCTCTAAATTAGACAGCGACATCACATAGCAGAATGTTACTGGTCGCGGTGTTGGCAATTAAGTGCACGGGAAAACACTGGCTCAAATTAAGCACTGGGTGTATGTTAGTCCAACACAGAAAAGGCAATGAGCATTCACTTCATGGACAAGACTGTTCGTTTTGGATAAAACTATATGCACTTTAGAAGTAGATTTTAAAAGCTGAAAACAGGCTAGTGTTTAGTAGAAGATTGTTTGCCAGTCAAAAGTTTAAGATATGACTAGTAGTCAAAGAATGCACTATAATATTTCAACTGCTAGACTAAATTGTCTTTTCACTTCCAATTTTATGCATACCGATTTTTGTTATATACCGCCTCGCTCTGCTTACATTTCCCAAAAACTCCTTGTTCCGGAGGAATTCAGTTAACACCTTTGGGAAGAAGTGAAGCCCATGAAGTTCTATACACTGCCTAAGCGAGGGAAAAACACACAAGAAGGAAAAAATGTATTCTTTACTGAACAGATGGAAACGTTATGGAACAATCTGACCTCCCCCGTTAGAAACCAATGCCAGAAGGGCTAGAACTGAAAGTGCAGTCTGCTGCAAACCAGCAAAACTGGCTGCTAGTTTTCAGATGCTGAAGCTTTCCCAAAGTCTGGTAATTGTTTCTGGAAACCAAGTCACAGGCCCCAACATTTACCTCTGAATGTCTAGCATGTGCGGCTTGCCGCGACATTGCATGGGTTAGCGGCCCATTAACCTCCGGAGTTTGCACAGCTTGGTAGCAGAGCTGGGAAAATGTTTCTCCGGCTAGCCCAGTCACAACTCAGACTGGAAAATGTTTAGTGTTTAGCTTCCAGGGCCCCATCGAAGTGAAGTTTCGCAGAAATTACCAACGGGAAACAAAAGTTTCTTGTGCGGGAGCTTGTGAAAAACAGCTGGCAGATTCTTTGATTACGGTGAAAGTATTTGATATCTTTTAGGAAGGTTACAAATGTCCCGGATAAAACAAAATGTTGTTACTGCACATATGTGTCTCACATAGTTTTTTATTCTTTATCAGCCCCATGGCATACTCAATTTCAGATTGCAGACTCCAAATATATGCACACATTAGATAAGGTTTCACTACTGTCGCCCACAGAACATCAGTAGTTGTACAATCCTTATTAATATTACGCCAAACAAATCGTCTTGACAGCACAACAGACGGACATTGCCAGAGGCCTACCTATTAAAAGTACAGAAAAAAAAAGTACACAATTTAGAGCTGCTTTTTACTTTAAAACCCCACTGATGAGGTGGACATTTTCCTTGCCTGCTTCGAGGTTCCTAGCACTCGCTACGCCACTGTCCACAGCAGGCAAGAAGCAACGTACTTGCAGAGCCTTATTACAACATCACATGGGAAAATAACTTAAACATATTGGCACAATAGAATACTTGGGTCAGTGCACAACACAATGAAGTGCTGTCACTTCCTATGGCTGTGTTCATAGTCCTCTGATTTTTATATTGAGAATACATCTAGTTCAGGCGTCTCCAACGAGTAGCCAGTAGCTCTCCGGGTCCATGTGAGTAGCTCTCCCGTGTGCAGCCCAGCCAACTAGTATATAAGCTTTTGCTTGGTTGAATTATTATATGGATGCCAAAATTAAGATTCATATATTCAAAATGAAATGTGTATATTTTCAGAACTCATAAAGTGTTATTTGGAGAAAAATGGTTGAATGTTCAATTTGACTTGGAGAGATGTATTATTCACATTATTGCATTCTGCCAGGAATGTTGCAGCTATGGTTGATATGTATTACCTAATGAGAGGCATTACAATTGATAACACTCTTTTTAATTTTACTGCTGGCAACTCTGCCTGATAAACTGATGTGATCACTGTTGACAATCTTGGATGGGGAGGTCACTACATCATCACTAATATTAGTAGCTCGGGATGATTTTCAATGAACATAAGTAGCTCTTGTTACTGAAAAGGTTGGAGACCCCTGATCTAGATTATTGGCTTCTTTAACTTGAAAATAAATCTTGACAAAGCCAATAGGTCTTGCCTGGGCATGCTGGTGTTATGATTAATATTTAGTCAATGTTTGTGCTACCTAAATATTGCATATTGTATAGTATATATGATTGGATGCAGTCTGCATGTTCAAACAGGATTCATACAGGTTCAATAAAGCTACCTAAAAAACAATGGCAATGCCAAATCATTACAATGTGAAACACTTACTGAATCATTCTGCTGATATACAAAGATGCACTCACTAAACATACAAATTTTTATTAAAAAAGAAGGTGGAATTACTGTGCAATAATTAGGTCTTCAGAATAAGATTACAGGTTGGACACAGCAATAAACCTGTGAATGTGCACTGTTCATTGAAATGAAGATCCATCTCCCAGGTTATTGCCATCTAAAATCTCACCACTTTGACTAAGTGCACACATACTCGTCTTTGAATGATGCTTTCCTCAAAGGACTGACCAGTCCCCTATTCTGCTCACAGTAATATCATCCTGACAAGAGGTGCGGTGAATAAGATTCAATGGAGGTAGTGAAACCCACACATCACATGGCCTCCCCCAGCAGAGGACTCCTTTAATATTCCCATGAACATGCAGGTTGGGAGGGGCATGGTAGGTTCCTTCGACACACAGAGTTCCCAAAAAGCACTATGCATACTTGTCACAAACTAGGACGATCCTTCCCTCAGTAAACTGGTGGAGGAGGGGAGTCATGCAAGCACTAAGCCCCGTTCCACCCTGACATCGCACTGTATCGTTCACATCAGCATGCTTAGGCCTGACTGATTTCTGTGTTAATCTTAAACATGCAAACGGTGTACGGTGCCTCTAGCAACTGCATGTGGGTACATGTTAGAATGCTTACATACTGAAGGCAAAATCCAGATCAGCAGACACTAACATTTTAGTGCCCTCTCAATATTTACAGCTTCTACACATCTATAACACCCATGTGCTTAATGAATTCATTAAGATCATGACCTCTTGGAATGGACCCGTTTGTATTAAGCATGCGATGCCAACCAGAGACCACTGCCGTCAGCACTGATTGTTTACCGAACTCCAGGCAATTGTTTGCCAACATATCCTGGGTCTACTGCTACTACGTTTGCAAAAGCCTACTGAATTTTAACTAATGTAATTATTTATAAACTTCTCAATCTATTATTGCCCAATGACCATATAGTGTGATTGACTTCAAACATTTATAGAATAAACTTAAATTATATTACATGCAGCCTACCCATATTCAAATATATCATTATTGCAGCTATGCTCACAGATATACTACTCATAGCAAAACACTAACTTTAAAAGTATTAAGTCGTCCATCAGCAAATAGGCTGAAAGCATTGGTAAAAATCCAAGGAGGACAATACCACACAAAGGTTACTGAGGACAAAGTAAAAACATTAGGCATACATTCTGAAACGGCCAACTCCTGAAAGATACAAGATTTTTGCAAAGAGACAAGTGCCAAAAAGAGAGAACATCTGAAAACAAAAACAAAAAAGCAAAAGCAAGTATTTGTCAAATATCGCAATTTAGCAATAGAGCTTGCCAATTTTCTGTTGAAATACCAGAAGAAGCTTGTCTGATTATTCCGATTACGCCAAGAATATGCTCAGAATAAAGGGAATATGCAATCAAGGGAAGCTACAAAAAAAACAACGGTTTCTAATATCACAGCGCAATTGACCAAGATAAAATGAGCATGGCATATAAAATACATAAATTAATGAATTAATACACATCCATTATTACAAGGAGGGACTGTATAAATAAAGCCACAGCCCACATATTGACTTTAATTGATTCATACCAGATGGCTTGAAGAGGGTGACCCAAGAACATGATTGATCTACATACTTCTGCTGATCTCCTTGTACCCGGTCTTTAGAAGATATTTCAAATAGTTCCTACTAAACCACCATCACTCTACTTAATAGTTTCCCATGATATTTTGACTCATTGCCTCCTCTTCCCTCCCACTACTCTCTGCTGAATACAATCCTGCTACTTAATTTGCCTTATCCTATTTTCCGAAATTGCCACTAGCGTATTTTACTTCCACTTTCTTCAATATCCACTTTACATTGTACTACCAATATTTATCTTTTGTTTGTTCTCTTTTATTCTCATGCAGAGCTTTTTTAATGCTGTTACTAGTTTCTCGTTTTCCTCCAATTATCTCTGTTGACAATTACTTCTCTTATTACTCACTGCTGTTATTTTCTCGTTCTTGTGTTTCCCTCACCTACCGCAATTATCAGTGCTGACTATTATCACTTTATTCTTCTATATTTTGGTCGTTTGTCACTCCCTCCCCTTTTTAAGTTTGTCCAACTAGACAGCTGAATCTGTCTGGTTGCCCAAGACCTATTGCGGGCCTAATAGGAACGAACAGTAGGCTTAAAGCTCACCCACTGCTTTCCACTAATTTACTTTATTGCCACTCTCATGTTGTTGATTATTATTTGATAGTTTTCCCTGCCCATCTTGTGATTCACCCTCCCCTGGAAAATAGCCTCTTTACCATCCAGAATACTCCATGGGAGACTGTATTCCATCTCTCTCTCTTCCACCCATTCCCAGTTGATTCACTTGCTCCTAGCGATTCCCTGTTGCACCACCCGCCCACGACCAGTTGTTTCCCACTCCTCTGTGATGCAGATTTTATTTTTTTAAGTATTTAATTATTTTTGGAAGCCCTAGCAGCTGCACTTGGTGGAATGGAGGAAAGTGCTAAAAGCAATTATATATCATTTTTTTTATTTACTTATCCAAGTGGCATCTGCAATTTTGGATATGAAAATAAAAAATGAAATGCATAATGGCAGTCACATCATTTCCTCTTTCTTTTTTCCTTTTTTTATTACATCAGCAAAAAGAAATTAACTTTTTACTGATGCTGCACAGCAACCGCTAAATGCATTGGAAAAGCCTATAGGCCAGTAAGGTGTGAACTTCTGAATTTGCCGATGCTTGTTGGGTGTGTTCTTTCTTACTGCTGTACAGCACACTTAACACATTTTTGTCCATTTCCGAAATACCTAAAATAAATATATTTCTTTAAAAAAATAAATGCTTTCCAGTTAACAATTTAAGCCATTTCTGTTAATGTAAAGCAAATGTAGGACAAATAATATAGTAACCAATTTCAACAAGCATTTGCAATGCAATGGGTCTCGCGCTATCTCTATTTAGAGCTATTAGCGTTGTAAATTCCTAACAGGACTTTTCTTGCCACTAAAACTGAGCCAATTCAAAGCGCCATGGCCGCCATGAGCATGAGCGAGAAGGAGAGACACAAAAAGAAAAAGAAGTTTGCTCGCAGTCAAACGTATCAGCAATTATCCATGTAACAGAGGCAGTCTGCAAGGCGGTAACAAAGCCACCCCATGGCGGGACAAACAAAGTATTTACTAATGATAACAAAGGACTTTTGAAAGGCAAGCCCACGAGCGAGTGAAAGTGATGGGAGTGAGGTTACAACAGGCCAAAGCGCTTGCACGCCCAACCTAAAAACGACAACAATTTTGCTAATTTAAAGATCTACTTGTTTATTGCTTTTTTACTGTTGTTAATCTATCCTGGGTCATCTATTTGTACCGCAGTTTTTTTATTGATGATTACTTTTACTCCTACTAAATGTTATTACTTCTACTCCTGTATATTTTGTGTTCCCCTTGTCCACTAAAATAACATCTGCTAACCATTATGACGTAATTCTTGGCTATTTTGATTCCTCTTTAATCACCCCACCCACCCTCCCCCGGTTTATTTTTGACTGTGTTAATCTGCTACACTCATTTTTGGACTGGGTCAATTAACTAAACCACAATGAATTTACATATTTTAAATAACTGCATATCTGTTAACGAGAGAAACGTTTCTATTAATTCAGAAATTCATATTTACAAATGTAAAAGTTATAAAAGAAAGGATGGCAACCAATTTAAAAAACGACCACAATTCATGTAAATAAGGAATTACTTGTATTGTATGCAAAGTGACACTAGCTAAATATTGTGATGTTCTTTTTTTGCTTTTATACGCAGACTTTGAATCTAAACTATAGTGTTTCCAGACAGGGTTGTAAAGAGAAGGCAGCACCCCCATACTGCATGGGGAATTTTGTGAATCCCCAAAAGACTAGAAATGTACTTCAAACTTTAGAATACATGCACAGGAGTAGATTTCAGATTTGTGGGCGAAAAATCACACGTTCTGGCAAAACTCTGCTTAATGCCATGTGGCAGAGTGTTTACTCACATTAGCGAGAATTTGCATCCCCTAGCATGATTTTCGGGTCCTAGAGAGCCTCCTGGTGCGAGTTCTCAAAGCGGGCCGTCGAGGCAGGTTGCAACCATTCGGGTTGAGTAAGCTGCCGCTTGGGTAGAGAATCCACTTGAGCAGCAGAAAGGAGTAGCACCCCCTGGCTCACCACGTGGTGCCGTTTGTGCAGATTTTACGGGACTAAATATCAGCGTGAGCAGCACAACGTGCCCGGATTTCACCCCCTTGCTGCGTTTTGCAGAATCTTGCAGAGTTTTTATGTAACTCAGTGGAATGCTGCAGAGGGAAACTTTGCGAGTTACCCCCAGGCCTAATCCTAATTTTTAACGACTGCTTTGTGAATCATAAACTAAACATCTTGCTGAGAATTCTTACTTCAAGAACAGATCAAATAAATCAAAAGATACTTAGGTCCTCTTTACAAGTTTATTGGGCTAATGTGGGGTATTTCCCACATGTACAAACACCAGCACCACAGGTTGAAGTTATTTCTAACTTGTGTGAAATACCTCCTTTTCGGGATTTCCAACAGGAAAAAGAGGCATAACATGCACAATCGTTTTTAGCACACCGAATTTCACATGTTTGCCCTTTCTCTGGGCCTTGTTCACTGATAAATTTCAGCAAGTTTGACATGCTCAAATTTATCAGTGGAAAACTAAGGTTGTGATAAATATGAAACTGCTCCATTCCCAAGTGAAACACCATGAACGTTTTGATAACTTCTTTCCATCTTGTTCACAGAAAGTAATTCAGAGACATCCTAAGGCTCTTACACATGTATGTGTGGGCCGAGTATAGCTTATTGGGTTATTCCTCCACAGTGCTGCCGCCGATTGGCCTGGAACATCAGTTCTGATCACTGTGAAGCTTAAAAAAATCCCAGTAGTTGATGCCTTAACCAGTTAGGCTGGCTCTACTAGTTGAACAACTGTGCGTGTTGTGTTTAAGCTCCACCAGATGAGCTCCTTCTTAAGTTGTCGGGAAACAGGCTCAGCACAGGTGACTGGTTAGGAATGAGTCTAACAGGGCTGGCCAATGGGACAATGGAAACTGCTCCGACTGGGAACAATAGACCGCTATTTAACTGGCTAACTGGTGCACTGCTTCCCATGATTGTTGGTACTCTTCCAAGGTATGACGAGTGGAGCTAGAGGGTAAGACCACTCCTGCCTGAAGCCTTTTCCTGGGAATGTGTTGTGAGATGTTGTGGCCCTTGCTTTGTACAAGCTAGCATATGTTATTCACCCCTCCTGGTTATCGTTTTCTCCTTCGAGTCAGATTCCCTCTTAGCACTCCGTTCCCTATTCCGTGCTTCGTTGTGCTCAATACGCGAGTATATATATCTCGCTTACTATTTCTGTTCTTAACCAGCCTGGTTTGTGGTGATGTCCTGTGGTTCTCATCTGGCAGTATGGTCCACTCCAAGGCTCAACATAGCAGCATCTGCTGCTGAAACCGTTAAACCTGCTTAACTTATCCTATGAGTTCACTTGCGCTAGGACCCTCAAACTTACCTGCGGCCCTACTTCCCATGCAGCCAGTTCAGTGACCTTCCATTCCTGAAGCACCGAGGTTGTTCTGTGCTGTCCCTCACATGCGACAAATCCATTTCATGGTAAGAATCCAGTCCATTAGTCCTGTGTCTCTCTCAAGAGTCCGTCCCTGTTTTTCCCATGTGTAAAGGACGCATCTTCCACATCATGTGGGTGTTTAGAGACCACGGGGGCTTTCGGCGGGTCTGCTCATCAGGAACCTGACACAGGTTTAACTTGACCATAACCTTAGCACAGTTGAAGGGATAAAGACATGCCACACAAAGGGTTCACACCAATGACATGACTGACACCACCACTTTAACAAGGACCTTTAAAGTGAAATAAATGATATCACTTTACAAATGTTTGCGTGTATGTTAGAAACACGTTTTCATGATGCAGATACAGGAGAATGTCACGTGCTTCATGGCATGTGCGGTTGTTCTTGTAGAGCTGGCTTGGTGCTATTTGCTATTGTTCTGGTACAAAATATGAATAATGAAGGCAAGCTCTAAGTGCATCTCTACTTTATAGAACATACAGAAAACCGAGTGCTTAATTTGTGCAGGTGGACGCCGCCACGTACTTTTGGGAATCGGAACTCCATTTTTCTCAAGAGAGGTAGTAGAGGGAAAAGAAGAAAGAAGATAAATAAAAGGGAGATTGAAAAGGAAGCTGTAAGAGGAATATGAAGAGACAGGAAGAGTAAGGTGGTGGGAGAAGGAGACTACCGCGGAATCAAGAACTAGACATCACTGGTATTGAGCAACCACAGAGTTTGGAAGTGCCATGGGTGCGCTCCGAATGAAAGCTTGGGCACAAGGTATTTGTTTTACAAATTAAGAAGTGGAGAGACGTGCATTAAAAAACAACATTCTCGGCTCACACAGGCAGCTATTTTCAAAGGAGCTTCCGGATGAGGTCACCTAACGTGGATTACTGCTACACCAGTTGGTGGACACAACCTTCGGAGGTAATCACTCCGGCCATTAGCGCACTGCTTGCAGCTTGGCCGTGAACTCGCCCATGGCAGATGTAATCGTTTCACACGCTTTTATTGTGACACGCCTATTAACCTTCAGGCCCAGATAAGCTGGCAGCCTTCCACCTCACACGCGGCGCACTTTCAGTGCACCTTGTTTGGTTTGGTATGTGGCCACCCGTGCGGCAAGAAGTCTCGAACTGTGCACAGAGCACTCCAGAGGCTGTGCCTGGGGTTTGAAACGCACAGCACAATTTATTCATTCTTTAATTAACAGGTAACCGTCGAACAAACGAACGGGAAGCAAGAGACAGAAATTGCTAAGAGTCTTTTTATTGAACTGGTTATGCCCCCGCCCCCAAATGAGACGACATTTCACTACATATGCAGGGGTCGTATGTTTTTTATTATGCGTGTTTACTAGAACTCTATTTTTTTTAAATCGTATTTTTAATAGATAGTAAGAATCAAGGTTACTATCAAATAGTACAAATAATAAATGGAAGTAATACAATGATAGCTAGAGTACTGTTTAGCCGGTGCTGGTAGCTCAGCGGCTAATGTCGTATCCAGACAGGGTCCTGTTTTTGACCCCAAGGTCACCGTTTCAAATCCAGAAAGCGCCCTGTCCTTCCCAGATTGAGAAAAAGAGTACCACTGAAAAGGGTAAAATTAAACATGAGGTCTGTGTCAATAGCGTCCAGGTGCCCCAAGGGGGGATGTGTAGACAGACACCTGTGATGTTATGTTACTGGTGTCCTATGTTGTCAGTGAAAGTTTTTTTTAAGATAATACACCACTGGAAGAACAACCCTTTGCTTTGCAATGCAACCAAAATCCAGAGCTGACGTTGTTTGGCCATAGTACTAGGTGCTAAGTGCAAACTAGGAATAAATAAATAACATATTAGGCTTCCCGTTGACTGAAATCCCGAATTCAAAGGAATGATTTCCTGCCTGTGAGGTGTGGAAAATTAACTATTGAGAGTGCAGAGCACATGTAAATCCTAATTTGTTGTTAAAAGGCAAATGATGTCGTGCATGCACATTTATTTTTTTCCAATTAAGCAGAGTGTGTTAGAGCACACTTCCTCCTATCAGTTTTGGCACCTTCTCTTCGATGAGGTGAGGGGCCCTTCGGCCATTCCAACTTGGACTCTGTGAGGGGCAAGTCAGCATTCTAGTGCTGACCCTGCCGTGGGCCTAACTGACTTTAACAACGGGCTGATGCACTGACGTGCGCAGCAGGTGCACCACAAGAGTGCCAAAGGCAGGCCCATCTGCACCCAGACACGCCTGGATTGCGCTGTGCGCCAAAACCCCTGCCCAATTTCTGGCTGTGAGATACTCCAGGAACCAGTTGCTCCAGCTTAATGAGTGAGGTAGGCTTGCTGCAAGTAATCAATTTGGTTCCACTATGGGTCGAGGTATTTTTTAGTGTGAGCACTGTCTTTTCAGGTGTCAAACGATGCTTGAGCCATCAACTGCTAACAGGAACAGTAATGAATACTCTACTGCCTCTGTATACCACAATGTCACTTCAGCACTCAACTGTGTACTGATCAACACACGTTCAGTTATAAAGCACAAATATGAATTGCATAATTACTTAGACTTACATACCCCAGACTTAGGCCCTCATTACAAGTGTGCTGGTCTCAAGACCGCCACACTTGCAATGGCGGTCGGACAACCGCAGACAGGGCAGTCCTACCACCCAATTATGACCATGGCAGATGGGTCACGGTCCAGCCACCGCTAGCTTACCGTCTGTCGACAGCCTGGTGGTCTCGGCAGTCGCAATCTGCCAGGGCAGCGTTGCAAGCAGAGCTGCCCTGGGGATCACAAGTCCCTTTTCTGCTAGCCTTTGCATGGCGGTCTCACTTGGCATGGGCAATGCTGGGCCCCCCTGGACAGCCCTGTTGCACATTTCACTGCCCGAATTAGGGGCAGTGAAATGCACGACGGGTGCTGGTGCACCTGACGCACCACAACATTGCTGCCATGTTGTGATGAGTTTTCCACCAGGCCAGCGGGTGGAAATGCTGTTTTCGCCTGCTGGCCCAGCAGAAAATTCCTAACAGGATGGCCAGCATACCGCCAGCACTGGCGGTATGCAGGCTGCAGCGGCTTTGGTAGTCTTTCAAAAAGACCGCCAAAGCCGCAATGAGGGCCTAAGTGTATCATACTAAAACTGAGCAAATTTGGTTTCAAATTCAGACCTAATTGCTGCAATTCCTACGGGATAGCCTTTTTTAAAATGGACCACACTGGTAAACGTCATGGGGCATAGCCGTTGTCTACCCGGAACACTTTGACATCACCTTTGAGCCTGCAAGGTTAAAAGACTGTGAGGCTCTAACGCAAATTGAACAATAAGGCCCCTTTTTCGTGGTCTTTTGATAGATAGGCCACCCAGTCCTAAAACTAATTTTCTGACCGCCTTAAATGAGTTTATGGAGCTAGTACACACTATCCTTACTATACCCTTGTTGAGGACTTTAATTTTCTCCTGGAGGATCCCAACAATAAAGAAACCGTACAACTGATAGACAACCTGAACTGTTTTATTCTTAAACAATTAGTCAATACCACTAAGCACAAGGCATGTCATACTCTTGATGGCATTTTTTCAAGTCATCCTGACTTGAAGTTTGACGTAGTGATACCTTTAACCTGGTCTGATCATAAGGCTATTGGTCTTAGTCTTAAAACTCTAGTTCGGAATCCCATTGTTGCTATGTCTATGCCAATCAATATACAGGCATAGAAAACTTTGGCCACCATCCAAACTCACTTGAGTAATGAACCCAATTTTGCATGATCACTAAGTATGTGAACTGGATTAGTTCAGCTGTATCTGAATTGGCCCCTCTGCGACAAGTAAAAAGTCACAGAATGAAACCTATGGCACACCTTAGTTCTCACCTAATCTTAGAGAATAAAAATAAAAATGTCATAGACAAGATAGAAATTGGAGAAATTGACATAACCCAATGGAAAAGATTAAATACAAAATTACTACAGGAATATAAATAATTGATTATTAAAGAGAAAACCAAGTATTTTACATAGAAGATTAACTTAGCTAAAAACTCAACTAAATAACTGTTCAAAACTGTCAAAAAGCTTTCATTTCCCACCTCCCTCTCTACCGTTTTGCCCAGCCAGCTGTTATTCAACAGTCTGGCTAGTTACTTTAGAAACGAGTTCGAGCCTGCTCATAATAATTTTGATGTGAACACCAGTAGTCACCCCTATCCTTCCGGTGATGATACTTTTAAGCCTCATAATCAAGTGCTTAGTGAGTTCCTACTGCTTACTGTAGGCATGATTCAACTCACTGCCCGCACTAAATCAGGTGCGCCTTTAGATCCCTGTCCTCCACAACCTGTAAAGGAAGTAGCTGAGACTGTTGCTCCAACTGTAACAAAATTAATGAAGAGAGATATCACCATGGGCCAGTTCACTAATAAATGGAAAAACGCTCTGATAGTCCCCTTTTAAAAAAAATCCTTCTCTTAATCCAAATGTGGAACAAAACTGCCGCCCTATCTCACTCCTGCCAATGGCACCAAAAATTCTTGAAAGACATCTTTAATATTGCCCTGTCAGAATTCTTGAATAGGTAGGAAGTCTCAGATGAAGCTCAACATGGTTTTAGATATAGCCATAGTACTGAAACAGCTCCAGTGACAGCTTCAGGAGACATCAGAACTATCACAGATAATGACAGAAAGGCATTTTTGATTCTTCTCGATTTGTCTGTGGCTATCAAGTCATGACATCTTCACCAATTGTTTAGCCCATATTGGGACTTGCAGTTGAGCTTTAGACCTTTTGGTCTCTTTTCTCTCTAACAGGGAACAGTTGGTTTGTATTGGGGACTTCAGGTCAAAACCATTCTCGTTACCCTGTGGCATTCCTCAGGGCTCATGTTTGAGCCCTACGTTGTTTAATATTTAGGTTGCCCCCTTACTGAAACATATAGAATCCTTCGGCTTTTCCACTATTGCATATGCAGTCAATACTCCAATTATTGTGCCCATTCAGAATAACATAGAGGAGACCGCCAAGAGTTTTAATATTTGTATGTGTGAGGTGGCCAAATGGAAGAAGCTTAATTGTCTTAAGCTAAATTCTAACAAAACTGAGATTCTCCTCTTTGGCAAGGACACCTCATTCTGGAACTCTTTGTGGCCTTCGTCCCTTGGTACTCTTCCTAGGCCAGTACTGAATGTCAAGAACTTGGGGCTGATGTTCGATGCCAATCTTACTTTCAGAGACCAGGTCAGCAAAATTAATTTGTCTTGTTTTTTCTTTTTGAAAACGTAAAGGAAGATTTTCCCTTCATCCCTTTTGAATTACAAAAAGCAGTAGTTATTGCACTGGTGTTCTCTAGGCTGGACTATGACAATGCTTTGTATCATGGTCTTCACTTAGGCACACTTAATAAACTCTGGCTTTCACAGAATACTGCTGCCTGTCTCTTGAAGAAGTTACCCAAGTCTCATTCAGTGTCACAACCGTTAGTTAATCTTCACTGATTTACGATTAAGAAACGGGTGGCCTTTAAGGCAATTTGTAAGGCCCATAAATCCCTTTATGGGATTTGCGCAAAATCTCTGCAAAAAAGTTTTAAGGTACATACCTAGAAGACACCTGCGCTCCACTGTATGCAGAACTTTAGTAATACCCAACTGTAACAAAGTCTCATGGGGAGGCAGGAGCTTTGTGTACTCCACATGCACGTTATGGAACTTACTCCCCCTGGACCTTAGAACTCAGCTGAATTTACCTAGTTTTAGGAAGCCACTTGAAATTTGGTTGTTTTCGTCCTCTATTTAGGGTCGGCTTTTTCAGTACTATCTACCTGTATTGATGTCAGCGCCATGAAACCGGCAGGCAATTGCCGCCCTTAATAAAAATACATCCATATTAATATATCAATATCTTAGCTATGGTTATTTTTTAGCCTGTCAAAAGAGCAAGAAATTGACTTTTGACAAGCAGGTCCTTCTCCCATCATAAAATGTAGCCTTCACACGTATTTAAGGTGAAGCAAAACACTGAATTCAGTGGGCTCTTCTCTTAAAAGTTTCAGTCTCTTACCTCTTTCTACCTCACAGAGTTCAGTAGGCCAAAGATGGCGTTTGAGCCATGTGTGCGGTGTGTGCTTTGACACGTCAACAGAGGTCTGCTCTTTACTTGTTAAAACTAGGAGATCCTGCCCCTCTGAAGATTGGAAAGTCTGGGAACCTATTACTTTATATTTATTCTACCCCCTCTGCTCTTATGCCACATAAGGGGTTTGTTCGCTGGAGTTCCAGTGTCAGTGAGGTGAGTGGTACTAGCCATCTGTAAGAAAGCACTGACCCAGCCCATGGTTCTGTCTTTTGTGGAGTGGAAAGGCACTCTTTGTGTCAGGAGTTACTAGTACCACAGGGTTCAGAATGCATTTCCCCCTTTCCAGAGAAACATATCATTTAGAAGATGGGTTCAGATCTAAGCAGTGAGTATTAGGATGCATGTAAATTATTTTAATAACTGCATCCTTCTTAAACGAGGGGTTGCTACCATGTGCATTAGAAAGCAGCCATATTTTTGGCAGCAATCTCTGTTGGTGGTTAGGCGTTAATATGCATTAACTATAGAGATGGGAGAGCCAACAAAATAACAGGGAGAACAGAGCCGAGGGTCTGACTTGGCTCTTAGAGCCCGTGCACCCATTGAGCCCTGAAACAGTATGCGGTGCAAATCATCCAGCAAACGTCCAGTAACATGTGATAAAATCAATTCATAATTTTAAAAAATGCATTTCTTTAACATGTGGAAGCTTTGACATTAATACTTCACATTACAGCACTGCACTGAGAAGAACTTATTGAAACTGACAGCTATTAAATATGGATTTCGACCCATTCCTACCCCACTTGGCAACAGTGCCATTAGAGAACTAAAAGACATTTGTCATGTGAACCTGGTATGTGGCCCAGATTCATATAAATAGAGCAACATTATAGTCAATGAACTCAGACAAAACGTTTTTGTACAGCTAGCATTCGGAACTAAAGTATTTTCAGGTGCTTTCATATGCAGTAGTGAACAAAAAGGAGGATCGGTGAAATAAAATGTTTGCATAAATTCACACAATTTGGTAAGTCACAATTCGTCCAGGTTTTCTGGTTTCATTTTGTTTAAATCAGCCACCAAGTGGATATCTATTTGTCTCTCCTGTATACCTCAAAAATTAATGCTTGGTTCATGAGGGTAGAGTGAGGGTGGCAGGCAGAAGCCACATGAATTTGCTGTGAATGTAATCTTATATACATTGGAAGCCAAATGCGACCGTGAAAGGAGAGAATCTTGGAACACCTCAAGGGCATTAAAACCACTTTTATACCATATATAGACACAAGGAGATGATTAATATCACTTTCCATGGCATAGACATTGTTGATGCTATGCCTAGAGGGGAGGCAGAACCTTGGCTCAAGGTGAATGGAAAGCAGATGTGTTAGAAATGGGGTCTCTAGTTGGTAGTCAGTTTACACCCTGTCCAAGTAGGGACCCTCACTCTATTCAGGGTAAGGGAGATACACAGCTCAGATAACCTCTGGTCACCCCCTTGGTAGCTTGGCACAAGCAGACAGGCTTATCTCAGAGGCAATGTGTTAAGTATTTGTACAAACACACACAGTAACACAGTGAAAACATCACAAAAGGACTCCACACTAGTTTAGAAAAATAGCCAATATTTATCTTAATCAAACAAAACTAATACGACAAAAAATCCAACATATACAAGTAAAGGTATCACATTTTAAAGTAAAAATAGTCTTAATCCATAAGAATCAATGGATATGTTGTTTTAGCACAAAGTGCCTTGTTTGCCTCAAAAATAGAGTCGCTGGGGCAAGGGTGCATCAGAAAGCAGGCGATGCATTGATTCCTTACTTGCAAGTGAGGCAGTGTATAGATTCTTTCCTCACCTGGTAGGCAATGCGTGGATTTCTGGGCAGGCAGTCTCGGGTCCGTGCAGTGATGTTGAAGATTTGAAGCCCAGGGACGATGTGTGGAAAATCCGGATGCATGGCAGTGATGAATCCGCACCGAGCTGGCAATGCGTTGATTTCACAAGCACTGCTTCGATTTTTTTTGTAGCCGCGGTGGAGCCGCTGCATCGATTTTTCTTCCACTCGGCTCCGGTGCGTGGAGTTTCACTTAGGTTCTGCCAGCTTCTCCTTCCAGGAGTATGGGGACTGGATATGGCACCACTGGCATGTCAGGGGGTCTCAGAAAGAGAGCCCAGGTGCTGGAAGGTGAAGTCTTTGATGTCCAAAAGACTTCTTAACAGGAGGCAAGCTCAGTCCAAGCCCTTGGAGAAACTTCAGAAGCAGGATGCACAGCAAAGTCCAGTTTTTGTTCTCTCTAAGGCAGAAGTGGCAACTGCAGGCCAAGCCAACAAAGAACACACAGCAAAGGGACAGTACCCCTCACAGCTCTTCAGCTCTTCTCCTTGACATATGTTCCTCTTGATCAAGAAGTGTTCTCAATTTGTGGGGTCAGCAGTCCAATAATTATACTTGTTTCTGCTTCTGAAGTAGGCAAACTTCAAAGGAAAATCTTTATAGTGCATAGGACCCAGCCTCTTCCTTGCCCTGCCCCAGCCACACTCTAGGGGGTTGGAGACTGTATAGTGTGAGGTCAGGCACAGCCCATCAAGTGCAGGTGTCAGCTCCTCCCTCCCACTCTAGCCCAGGAAGACTCATCAAGATATACAAGACACACCTCAGCTCTCTTTGTGTCACTTTCTAGAGTGAATTCACAAACAGCCCAACTGTCAGTCTAACCCAGAAGTGGGTTCAGCAGCCAAGCAAATGCACAGAACGGTTAAGCAAGAAGATGCCCACTTTCTAAAAGTGGCACTTTCAAATAGACAATCTAAAAAAAAAACTTTACCAGAAGATGAATTTTTAAATTGTGAGTTCAGAGACCCCCAAACTCCACATCTCTATCTGCTACCAATGAGAAATTGGCTTAAAAGATATGTAAAGGCAATCCCCATGTTAACCTATAAGAGAGCTAGGCCGTCCAATAGTAAAAATCACATTTTGCAGTATTTTACTATCGGAACATGTGTAACACACCAGTACATGTCCTACCTTTTGAATACACTGCACCCTGCCCATGGGGCTGCCTTGGGCTAATTTAGAGGGTGACATATGTGGTAAAAGGGAAGGTTTAGGCCTGGCTAGTGGATGCACTTGTCAGGTCGAACCGGCAGTTCCAAACTATCCACACTGACTCTGCAGTGGCAGGTTCGAGACATGCTTACAGGGCTGCTAATGTGGGTGGCACAATCAGTGCTGCAGGCCCGCTAGCAGAATTTGATTTGTAGGCCCTGGGCACCTATAGTGCACTTTACTAGGGACTTACTAGTAAATCAAATAGGCCAATCATGGAGAAACCAATCACCAATACAATTTAGATAGAGAGTATAGGCACTTTAGCACTGGTTAGCAGTGGTTAAGTGCCCAGGGTCCTGAAGCCTACAAAAACAGGTCAGAAAAAATAGGAGGAGAAAGGCGAAAAGCCTGGGGATGACCCTGCGAAAAGGGCCAGGTCTATCAAGATAGATCATTCAACTCAGAGCTTAAACATAGACAAGGGGATGCATGCATTTTTGTAAATGGTTGTGACAATGTGATGCCCTTGGGTGCGTAATATCATGACACAATATTGTGCCACAAGTGTTCTTGTTTATTCTTGTTTGCAAATGTCTTAAGCATCAGGGACATTGACCCTTATTTTGCCATGTACAGAAAACATAATAGAGATGGATGGAGTCTATAAGCCTTAAATATATAGGGGTGTAACCTTTCAACAGTGGAATTATTTCATACATAAGTACCTGCTCTAGCATGAATCGCTATGCTTTGACTGTCTCACCGGGGACTACAGCAGGTACCACTTTTCATGTATCAATAACATGTTCGAGGGTTGCATGCACACACATGCAGGTATTGGACTTTTGGTCACGTTCGGGTGGGTCATGTTAAAAAAAAAACATCTATTCCCTATGTTATGGAGGATTATTTTATTTCTTTTTTTTTCAACTATTGGCTCTTTGTTTTACTTTATGTCCACTCTCTCTCTTTTCGAGAGGCCCAGATGCTTCCTGTGACTGATGGGGTTCTTTTTATGTTCCAGCACTCTGGACTTGGGCTGAATAAACTGACCAGTGAGATCTGTGTATGATTTATGACAACTACATCCAAGCCTCTCTGCATATTATAGAGATGAGTATACATTCATGTCCCTCTGTGGATATAGCACATTGTGCTGCCTTTGTGAGTGGTTTGGTTGGTGTATCCACAACTGGCATATTTAATTTATATAGAAGATCCTTGTAAAGTGGTATATCATATACCCAGGGCCTGTAAATAGAATGCTACTACTGGGCCTGCAGCACGGATTGAGCCACCCACTCAAGTAGCCCTGTAAATATGTCTCATGCTTGCCACTGAAAAGTTTTTATGTGCAGTCTCACCGCCATCCTGACATGGCATTTAAAACCTCTTGCCAAGCCCTAAAATCCCCTTTTCTTACATATAAGCCACCCCTAAACTAGCCCCTAGGTAGCCCATTAGGCAGGGTGCCATGTAAGCAGAAGGCAGGACATATACTTTTACGTTTTTATGTCCTGGTAATGAAAAACTCCCAAAGTAGTTTTTATTTACTATGAAGCCTGCCGCTCTCATAGCCCAGCATTGGCAATGTCTTATAATAACTTTAAGCTGTAATTCCTGATCTGAGAGGAGTAGCTGCATCATGTTTAGTACCACTGGAATGGTAATAATAAACCCTCTTTACTAGTAAAGGCAGATTTATTTTTAGTATTTTAGAAATGCCACTTTTAGGAAGTAGGCATTTCCCTGCACTCACTGCCCTGTGTGCCAACAACCTATCTCCAATACACGTCTGGCTAGGGCTAGGTGACATCTCCACTTGTGAATTCACCTTCTGACACCTACAAAACAGGATACTCAGCTGCATCTACATGCATCTCCATACTGATGGGTCTTCCTGGGGAGGAGTTTGGAAAGGGCTCACACTTACACCTCAAAGGGTAGTGACCAGAGCCCACACAAAGGGACAGATTCCCTTTCACTGATAGTCTGGAGCCAGGGCTGACCTGAAAGGGGGACCTGTGCACTTAACAAGAACTCTTTGTAGTCATCCTCCGCATCAAAGGCACTTTCTAGTATAAGTACTGCATCCATGACCATCTCAAATCAGTACACTTTTGGGCTCAAGGAAATTCTGCTGGAGTAAAGACTAGTGTGCTAGGATCGCCACTCTGACAGACCTGACTGCTCTCAGGAACTGATGCTGTGCCCTGCTGTGCTACCCTGCTGATCTCTGCCCTGTACCCCAAGAACTGAAAACCACCTTCAGAGTGTGTCCGACTTTCCTCCTGTTCTCCCCCGAGGTCTCAGGGACATCAAGACCTTGCGTTCCCAACCCTGCACCCTGTGACCAGGATTAGTGCTCCCAATCTCTCAAGTGCTAGGAAAGGAGCGTCTCCCATCGGGGGCAGGTGTCTGAGAGCAGTGGGTCTCACTACAGGCAGAGTGGAACCCTCCCTAGTGGCCTGACAACCCCTAAGCCTAGGGCGTGCTCTTGCTAAAACTCCCTGGGGGCAAGACAGCACAGTGGCTCCTCCCCACCATGACGGAGGCCCTGTGTGCAAGGCCACCAACACCAACATTATCAGGACCCTGCTCTGCCTTTGCTAACGAGCCGTGTCGCAGGACAAGACACTTCCCCACAGCTAAGATCAGACCAGAACTGTCCCAACGATTCTTCTCTGAGCTCCTCGCAGCGAAGTTCTGCTTCACTTTTTTGATGACTTGGACTACAGCGGTCCCAACAACTCTTCTATGCGCTCCCCCACAGCAAAGCACATCCCCACATTGTATGTTTGCCCCGGTGGAGCGTTACCATCTTACCTCTAATAAATGTGTGATTGATCCTTATAGCACCGCTTTTGTATTTATTAATTTAAATAGCCCCTCATGTTTTACTGATTGGATTTTTGTCATGTTGGCCTTACTTTTAAATAGATAAAGATTGTCTATTTTTCTTAAACCCCATATATAGCCTTTTTGTGGTGTTGCTATCGTAACTCTTGTGTGTGTGTTGCACAAATACTTTATACATTGCCTTCTAAGTTAAGCCTGACTGCTCTGCGTCAAGCTACCAGAGGGTGAGCACAGGTTATTCAGGTCATGTATTTTACTTACCCTGACTAGGATTGTGGTCCCTACTTGGACAGGGTGCATAGCTCTGCCAATCAGAGACCCAATTTCTAACACTCACCTTTACTAACAATATATCATGGTTGTTTGATAACAGTGGGACTTATTTCGAGTGCTTCTGTACTTCTTCACAATATTCAAGGTAGTGGGACTGTGTCTCAGGTCGCAATATTCGCTATTGGGGGTAGGCTGCTTGGTACCAGGCAAGCACTATTTTCAGGAAATGCTTTAATGCCTTCGATGGACAAACTCTATTTACCCTAACTATCACACATGTAACATGTGCGAACTTTTGGCATAAACACCAAAGTTTATCAGAACCCACAAGAAAGCTTTGCTCATTATGGGCCTAGGGTTCCGAAGGGACCACGGCCAGAGCCAGGCTTCAGGCTCGAGCCTGGCTCGAGCTTCCAGTGTCTCGCCTACCTCTAATTAGCTGTAGGGAGCAAGGTACCCTGATTTATATACCCATGAAGGACAAAATGGTTTTGTTCTAATAGTGCAGTTATCTAAAATCGACAGACTGGGAATATTTTGGAAAACCCATGATTAAAACATGGTCAACAAATTGAGGCATCTGGGTCTTATCACCATACACCACACTTTAAACACATTTCAAGGAACTGATTTGCCTCTATCTGCGATGTTAGCAGGCATCTTTTGTATTTTAAAATACAAGTTAAACTTTAAAATCCTTTAAATATTGTTACAAATTATGTCTCTGGATGGCAGCGGTTTGCACCCTTTCCAGGTAGGGACCCACACTAGTGAGGGTAAGGGAGCCACACTGCTAAGATAACCCCTGCTCACCACCTTGGTAGCTTGGCACGAGCAGTCAGACTTATCTCAAAGGCAATGTGTAAACTATTTGCATACACACACTCAGTAACACACACTATAAAAGGACTCCACACCAGTTTAGAAAAACAGCCAATATTTAGCTTAGTTGAATAAGACCAAAACAACCAAAATCCGACATACACAAGTAAAGATATCACTTTTTAAAAGTGATAATGAGTCTTAGTCCATAGGAATCAATGATTCTATCTTTTTAGCACAAAGTAGCTGGGATGCCTCAAAAACAAAGATGATGCGGGCTGCAGGGAAGGTGAGGCATCAGAAAACAAAGCGATGCGTCGGTTCCTTACTGCGCAAGGGAGGTGATGTGTCAATTCTTTCCTAGCAGGAGAGGTGAAGCGTTGGTTCCTTACTGGCAGGGGAGGTGATCCGTTGATTCTTTTCTTGCAGGAAAGGAGATGTGTTGTTTTCTGGACATGCAGCCTTGGTTCCTTACAGCATTGTGGGGTTGATGAGAAATTGACAACCTGGGGATGATGTGGGGAAAATTCAGAAGCACTGTGTTGATGGAGCAACAGTGAAATAGGCGCTGCGTTGATACTTCAGCTGGTACACAAGCGCTGGGGCGATTCTCCAGCCGCAAGACAGGGGCTGCCTTGATTTTTCTACTGTGCGCATCTCTGCGTGAATTTTCTCCTTCAGGTCATCAACTTACACTTCCAAGGACCCCACTTGGCAAGTCAGGACTCTCAGCAGAATAGTCCAGCCCTTGGAGAACCTTGGAAAGCAGGATGTAGAAAGCAAAGTCCAGTCCTTTCACTCCCAGGACAGAAGCAGCAAGCAGCAGGCCTGCATAACAAAGCAACTGGCAGAATGTCCCCAGTCCAGAAAAGTTCTGTCTGGTGTCAGAGGTCCAGTACTTATATCCATTTCGGTCTTTTCTTTGAAGTAGGCAAACTTCAAAGAGAAGTCTTTGTAGTGCACAAGACCCTGATGGTAGTCAGAAATATGCGAATAAGCGGCGGGAGTGTATTTTTGTCCTTGAACATTTACCAAGCATGTCATGCCATTCACTACTGAGGAGTTTATATTTGAGAAGACTGTAGCAGGATATAGTTCTGTAAACCTGGGGGTTCTGCGCTGGGCACCTGAGCACTGCATGGTGGCCGCAGCGTGTCTATTGAGTGGATTCCCCCCCCCTTATTCGCATATTCCTGACTACTTGACTGACTATTTGATTTAGATAAAGCTGGCCAAGCCGTGACAGAATACTGTAATATTTTTTTATACACAGGCTCTGATTTCAGACAATTTGAGCTAGTACTTACTATAGATATTGAGCAGGCAGTAGCCTAGTTGGAAGCTAGTGGCTCTGGAGACAATGTGGCTGATTCACAAAGGCATATAAGAACAAGTAAAACAGTATTTATGTAGTATTCTTTTACATACTCTTACATACCTTAGAAAGGACTGAGCAGTATTTTCACTTTTACCAATAAGGGCCTATTCACAAAGGCATGAAGGAGTATATATGTAAGAACTCATGTAGTACTTCTTCCAGTGCTCATAAATGCTTGTAACTAGGTTAGTCACACAAAACATACAAACTGATGATGATAAATCATGTTTGCTTGACACCTTTTCATACTGAGGCACTTGTTGGCTTCTAAAGAGTGCTCTCATGTTCCCTTATTAAAAAGGGCTATTTGGATCCAAAACAACCAATGGCCTACAGACTTATTTCTACCCTTACTTCTAAATCTAAAATTACATAATCTACAACTACACAGTGGGTGCAAAATTACCTTTTCAATTCTATCTATCAATCCGAGCGGGCATTTTTTAATGTTGTTATGGTAACTCTTGAGCGCTGATTTAAGTTCCTCTTTGTTTGAAGAGGAACTGGTCTCCGGCCATTCTATCCTTTGCCACAAGTATTTTTCCAGATTTAAATCGGCTGAAAACCACGTGGCATTGCTTGTACTGGACGTGGCTAGCACTGCTTAAGGGAGGGCGGTTTGATTTAGTGCATGGGAAAAAAAACATTAAAATTTCCACAATCAACATTTAAGTTAGGGTTACTAGGAACCTCAGACAGAAGATAAGCCTTAGCAAAGTAGGCCAGAGAGACAAGCTTCCATTGTCTCGTAGACTGTCTAGTCACTTTTGTAAATATTTCAAACTCATATGCCTTGGGAATTCGGAAATTGATCAGGTAGTGATCGACCATAGAAGAGGTATTGGGGATTCACACCCAAGCTAAAGGGAACAAGTAAAGATCAAATTTAAGGTGTGATCGGCCGAATGAGTGGGCCACACCACAATCTGTTTGAGACCTAGCATCTCCATGTTTGCCAGAAGATGAACACCTTGGTATGTAGGACATTTTCACTGTGGAAGTTAAAATCCCCCAAGAGTAGAAAGCGTTCCAAAAACATACATTTCCAACCACTCACCTAGCAGGGTTTTCATTACTGCTATTTTAACTGTGTCTCTAAAGGCCATGGCCATGCCTCCTCCTGGTCTGGTCTCTGTCGAGTTTAAGCAGTTGGTACCTCTCCGGCAGGGTAAATGAATGCACGGTAACCCAGCTGAATTCAACCAAGTCTCTGTTAGTTTGCAAAGGTCTAGAGAAAGGGAAGTTAGAAGGTCCTAAAGTTTTTTTGAATGTTTTGACATAGACCTGAATTTGCAATATAGGCCTTTAAGAGTATGGGAAACGGTCAGGATTGTGGGGTTTGAAAGAGGGTTTGGCACTTTGGGTCACGGGTCCTTTTTGGTGGTTAGGACCTTAAAGGTGGCTGGGGAAGAGATTGCCATAGGAGGGAATTAACCCCTGATTCAGCGCTAAACAGAGACTCCCATGCCCACGTAATCTATTAGCATACTACAACGATAGGACCAAATTCTCCCCAGAATTTGCAGTTGTCCCTTATCTGCCGACCGCCAACAAAGGTGTTCTTCCACACTAAATCAACCTCCAGATTTGCAGTTTGTGGCTAATGGACTCCCGCGACTAGTGCCTCGTGGCTGGAAGCCTGAGTATCGGACTCTGGCCTAGAGTGGGAGTCGGTGCTGATGCTGTGGTGGGCTTCCCTGCTGTCGGTGGCACCTTCTCTGCTGGACGACCTGCTGCTATAGACCACTGGGAAACACAATGGGTGCCGAGGGCATCGAGAACCAGCCCTGTGGCTAGTGGTGCAGGTAGGGTGGTGCAGTGAGGCACGCTGGACAGGGAGGCTTGAGGGTTAGGGGCCAGTCAGGGAATATCACGGAACATCTTGGCTGCAAAGTACCAGGCTGGGGGCCCTGCATTGTGGTGCCTGCCTTTGCCAATAGGTTTGGTGGGTTCGGGAATCAGCCGGAGGTTTGGCAGCCAGCCCTGGTGGGGGGAGGCAGGTACCATAGGCCATCGCTAGGCATGTGATCCCGGGAGGCTTTGTGCTACTCTGGGGCCCTCGCTAAGCTGGAGTGGGACCTCGGATGGCCCCTGTGTTCTATGAATAGCGCTGCTGTTGTGGTGTTACTGGTGGTTATTGGGGCAGGCCTGCAGGAGTTCCTGCCCTGAATATCCTGCTGCAGGGACAGCCCTCAGTTTAATCCTGCACTGGGGCCCTGTGCTAGGACAATTTGCTACTCATAGGGCCCTCACCCTGTGCAGCCAATGCTATGAGGCCCTATAAACTTTCACCGGCAGCCCACGCTCTCCAACAGGGGGAGACAGCGGACCGGTATTGCTCTTTGCCACTGGGCTTCATCTTCTGTAGCTTCTGTGTCTTGCCTGTCTGGATTGTGACTTGGTTCCTGTTATGCCAATTTTGTGTTCAGGTGGCCTCGCCTACCTCAGGAATCTGGTCCGGTCATCACTGGTGGTGGGATTGGCCGGGGGATCCTGTCACAATTGCACTGGTGCCACCCCTCCCTGCCTGGAGCTGGTTGCCATTTCCTGTGTCTACAGTCCCTACGGCTCTTCGGTATCTTGACAAACATCCCTGCCTGGGGTGCTGTAGATCCTCCCGGTACTGGGCTGTAGGCAACCGTTATTAGAGGCAGTGGTATATTGCTGGCATTGGTGGCTATCTCTATGAGTGTGGAGAAAGGTGAGAGCCCGGTCTCGATTGGGGGGCCTCTACCTGTCCACTGCTGTTATTATCCCTGTTGCATAAGGCAGGTCAGTGTTGCCGGACCCGGGGCCTTCTGTGTTTCCATACAACACCTATCATCATGGGCAAGGTAGATCCTCAGCAATCTAAGAATGGATTTGAGCCTCGCAGGGATGCCTGTCACAAGGTTGATGATGCACATTCTACATTGGTGAATGTAGAAGCCCCTCCAACTGAGGCAGATACACATGCCCTGCTGCTTCAGATGAGCACTAGCCTCCAGCAAATAGACTCTAAGATGGACAACTTGACGGGATGGCTTGACAGGCTGGAGGCTTGTCTTACAAAGCAGGAGACACACACCACTGATACGGAGCAACACATTTCTTCATTGCAAATGGATCAAGTGACTCTTGTGACTATCGAAAACTTTGCGACTAATTACTCAATGTGGTTGCCAAAGCTGAAGATCTGGAAGCTTGTTCCTGGCAAAACAACTTGCGCCTCGATGTGATTCCTGAATCCACAAATACTGGCCAGATGGAACTGTTAGTTGAAAATCTACTCTGCAAACTGTTTGAAGCGGAGTCCTTTTCTAAATATTTTGTGGTGGAGTACGCTCATTATTTGCTGCCCTCCTGTCCGGTCCCTTGTGCAGCATGCAGCCCATCATTGCATACTACTTAACTATCATCATCATGATGCAGTTCTTCGACTGGCCCGAGAAAAGGGTGAGCTCAATTACCATGGCTCTCGGCTTTCAATCTTTCCAGACATTACCCTCTGGGAGGAGGAGATGCAGCAAGCCTTTATGTGAGGCTATGACTCTCCTCCGAGAACACAATTAACCTTATGCTGTGCTCTATCCAGCACACTTCCACTGCACAGCAAAACAGCCTTCTTCACATCACCAGCAGAGGCCCTTTGTTGCATCTAGGCAGCCGTTGGCTGGTGCAACACTCAGTCATCCACGCCTGGCAACAACACTGGCCTATCAGATATTACTGTCCCTGACACTTGAATCTGCAAGAGTTTGCCTTCCTCGTATGCCTCTGGCCTGGGGAGCTGACTGCCCACTGTACTCAAACTCCTTATATTTGATGTTTTCTTGCCCAACAGCACTTATATAACTGCTTGCATGGAATTGCTATGTCTTCATTCAGTACTGGTCTAATGTAATAGTTATTCTGATATTCTCGCCCTCCTGTACTTATTAGTTCAGTGTCTCCTTCTTCTGGGGACCTATGAATAACAACATGACTGTTTGTGGGGTAGATGGCTGTCCATAGTTGTTATGTGGGCAGGTGGTTGGCTGCATTGAGTTTTTCCCTGGTGCACTGCACATTTTGATTGTTTCTCTGCGAACGTACACTGTGTTCTGTTATTGTATTAGTGACACTTATCAGGTTTATGGCATGTACTGACAGTGTGGAAGAGTAACACAGGAGTATATTTTTGCAATTGTTTTTTTTCTGGTTCTGCACACTGGCAGCTGATCTTCACTTGTACATTAGCTTTAAAGATCCTTCCTTATGTAGGGTGGCTAAGCAATGTTGGGAGCCCGTTGAGCCTTTTCACGTGCTTGGAACTTTGCACCACTTCTTGCTAACTGTCTTGCATGACACGGTCTCCCCTTAAGCCATATGAGATTCACCTTATCACCTGGAATGTGTGCGGCATCAATGACCCACAACAAAAAGCACAGGATACTTGCTTACTTTATGCGTCATAATGTGCATATTGCATTACAGCAGGAAATGCATCATGCTCCCCATGCGCAGGTACCATTAGTGGGTCATTGGGCAGCTCAAGGCATCTGTGCAAGCTATTCTTCCTATGGCAGAGAGTTGGTCTTGCTGGTCAGGAGGGGGTCTCCCTGTTCGCTTGCATGTCAAGATGTCAGACCAACAGGGTAGATATGCTATTCTACAGCGGGTCCTTTATGGTAAGCATTTTACAATTATTAATACATATGGGCCCAACACTGACAATCCAGATTTTGTCTGGACTGTCTGGAGACAGTGTGTGACTCTCTCCCCCAGTAGTGTTTTTTGGTGCAGGGATTTTAACTTTGTTCTCAGTAGAAGTATGACCACCTACCAGCCGCACTTGGTGGCTGAGCAACAGGAGGCATTAACTGAATACACAGCCCTGGCAGACCATGAGCATCTGCACTTGCATCAATATGATCACATATGCCTATGGAGAGGGTAATAGGCCTGGCAACACCCTGGCCCACGGGGTGTCATTCTCTGGTTGTTATTTGCCTAACTCATGATGATGGCACAGTGGCGCTAGATCGAAGGAGTTTGCTGACTTTTACACTCATTTATACTCCCCCTGGCATTCTCATGATGCAGCAGCTTACGCCGCCTATTTGGATCTTCTCACCCTGGCTTGGCTGAGCGGAACCTATAACCTTGGAAGCAACCACTGGAGAATTGCCTACCTGCAAATGCCCAAGGAGTGATGGTCTCCCCTCTGATCTCTATACAGTGTTCTTGTCTCTACTTGCTCCCCGCCTTTTGCGGGTCTTTGAAGAAGCCCTACATAAAGGTATCCTGCCACCTTTTATGCGGGAGAGCTACCTCATTGCACTCTAGAAACCAGATAAGCCCCCTGAGTGCCTCGACTAAAATACTTGCTAAGTCCTAGCCAACAGGATAACTCTCCTACTCCCTAACCTTGTTCTGCCTGATCAGGCCAGCTTTATTCCTACTCACTCCACTTCCCATAACATCCTAAACTTGTTGCTATGCTCCATCGGCTGCACCTAGATGAAGACGAGGTGACTGTCTTCATCGACAACACCAAAACGTTTGACTGTCTTGAGTGGCCTTACTTATTTGAAGTTCTGAGGAGCCTAGGGATTCCTGATTTATTCTTGCACCTGATACGAATTCTCTATCTCTGCCCTTGGACATGGATCCTGATTAATGGACTCTTATTGGATCCTATCACTATTGGCAGGGGCACCTGTCACCATTGTTGTATGTGTTGGTGACTGAACCGCTCGCCTCAGCTATTCGTCAACTCAATGGTCGCAGAGGTCTAACCTTTTCTCTCTGAAATATTGGTTTATTGCTATACGCCGATGACATCACACTTTATCTAAGTGACCGTGGGGTAAATCTGGACCCGGATATTCGAGAATTTTCATTGTTCCGGATGGCGTCAGGCATTGGGATTACCTGGACAAAATCCTACATATTATCCCTCACCCTGGCTACCACCATCTGTCTGCTTTCACTGCCTCTTCACTGGGTCACTCACTACTTCAAGTATCTGGGGATTCATGTCAGTACTACCAAGATGGGAATTATGCCTGAGAACTATGGTGTTGTGCTTTCGGATTCAGATTTGTGGCTGGATTAAACTGCCCCTTTCCCTCATGGTTCATGTTTCCCTCATGAAAATGGCTGTCATTTCTCAACTTCTTTATCTTTTTCTGAACATACCCATCCCTTCATCGCGCCATTTCTTCCACACTTTGCACACCCTTGTGATGCGCCTTGTTTGGGCGGGAGGCCAAAAACGACTTAAATGGGAGACCCTGACTTTGCCTTATGGTGTTGCGGTACCCGATTCTGAGCTAAATTATCTTTGTGCCCAGGCTTCCTTTGCCCACTATTGGCTTAGCCTCCCACCCCACTATTTAGCTAACCTCGTCCAGAGCATGATCAACTGCACGCCACTCCTCTCCTGGCCCTGCCTGGGCAGGCTCCAAAGCAGTCCCAGGTGGATGCTGACAGAGTTATGTGTATTCAACATGCCTGGCCTCGCTTACAGACTAGGCTAGGTCACCAAACCCTGTGCTCCCTGAAAAATGTGCTCATTCACTTCCCTATTCATGGTAGTCTGCAAGATGGGGTAACGCATCAGAAGGTGAAGCACTGAGGCATGCTGGAAATGGGCGCCCTTTTCCCTGATAAGTGCTTCTATGACAGATTGACTGCCAGTGCGAGCGAACCACTTTTCCGCATCTGTGCGTGCCTCTGGGAATGTTTCCCGGCAGCCCTGGCAGAGTGGACCACCTTCATACTTCACTTGACTTCGCCTTCTGCCCAGTACCTGCTGTCTCGCCTCTACACCTCTGTCCAGTCTGAGATGTCGCTGGACATGCAGCATGCAAAAAGCTGCTGGGAGACAGCCCTGGGCAAACCTATCTCTGAAAAAGACTCGAAAGTCGTGTGCAGGTTGACACAACCTCTGTCTCCTAATGGGAGGCCACGCCTTATACACTTTAGGTACCTACACCAGGCATATAACAAACCAGTGAAATTGCACCAGTCCAAATTGCAAGCCATGGATGAATGTGCTAGATGTCACAGGAGTGGTACTGACTTCATGTATCTAGCTTGGACTTGCCCCTCCGTATAGGCCTACTGGACTGCGGTATTTAATACCCTTTCTGACATGTTGCATGCCCGCCTCCGCCCTTCAGCGGGACTGGCGCTGTTGTGTCTCCCAACAGCAGTGGCGTAACAAACCTTGAGGGAGGTCCCCTGCAAAGTACATGGAGGGCTCCGTTCTCCCAGTCAGTGTACTGTGCTGAGGGGGCCCCCTGGAACTGCAGGAGCTGCAGGGGCTAATGTTACGCAACTGCAAACGGAAATACCAAATGATCATAAAATACTCCTTTCCTTGACCTTGTTGCTTGCCAAGCACAGGGTGGCTTGCACGTGGGGATGCAAGAGGATTCCCACTATCTGAGAGTGGTTGTTCGATGTGGCTTACTGTCAAGAGCTATTACCACTGTACTATTCTATGCTTCCCTCTGTTAGAAGACCCAAGCCTTTTCAACTAAATTTGTTGTTGTAATCCCGGTTCCCTTTTACTACACCTGCACCTCTCCATTGGGGCTTAAGAACTTGCTTCTGGTGTGGACTGCTCTGTTTGAGACCTGCACTTCCGATACGAGCAAACTGTTGCTACACAGTACTGCTTATTTAGCAATGTATGAATTCTACTGTATGTACCTTTTACCTGCCCTGACATAGCGTCTGATAAATTCCATATCATCGATTGTACTCCGTGTGGGGATTCAGCTATTTTTGTTGTATGAGTTGTATGTTTGAAAATTATAAATAACATAATGAAAGAAATGCAGTGATTGTAAAAGGTTTTCTAATTTTGATTAGCACAATTTTGGTAAAGTGGCTCCTCTTATTCATTTTATAAACTGTATCAACTTGATCCAAGCCATTGTTTTCCGGTTATCATACTATTCTACTGTTAGAAATGGGTTTTTTGGTTGGCAGTCAGGTTGCCCTCTGTCCAAGCAAGAACCCTCACTCTAGTCAGGGTAAGTTACACACAATCCAAAATCAGCCTGTGCCCACCCTCTGGTAGCTTGGCACGAGCAGTCAGGCTTAACTTAGAAGGCAATGTGTAAAGCATTTGTGCAATAAATCATACAACACCATAATATAACACCACAAAAATACACCACACAGTGTTTAGAAAAATATATAATATTTATCTGGGTATTTTCAGGTCAAAACGATGAAAGTTGCAATATGAATTTGTAAAGATATCACTAAAAAGTGATATAAAGTGTCTTAAGTCTTTAAAAAGCAAACAAAGTCTCTTTCAAGCACAAAGTACCTGGTTTCTGGTGGAAAATCTCCTCAGAGGGCCACAGGAGAAGAGATACGTGGAAAACTGGTGTGTGCGTCGATTTCTCCCCAGCACACACGGACTTGCGTCGTTATTTTCCACACGGGAAGTCGTGCGTTGTTTTCCGGTGAGCGAACAGTCTCTTTCTGTGGATCGCGGGGAGTACCAGATGTCCCGGGTCTGTGCGTGGATTTTCCTGCTTGTTTTCCGGCTGCGCGTCGTTCTGCGGGGCTGCGCATCGAAGTTTCGATCTCACGGCAGGAGTCGCGTCGATTTCTCTTTGGAAGTCGGGCGGCGTTGTCCTTGCGAGGCCATGCGTCAAAGTTTCGATCTCACGGCAGGCGTTGCGTTGATTTCTCCTTGGAAGTCGGGCGGCGTTGTCCTGGCCAGGCCGTGCGTCAAAGTTTCGATCTCACAGCAGGCGTCGCGTTGATTTCTCCTTGGAAGTCGGGCGGCGTTGTCCTTGCGAGGCCGTGCGTCAATGTTTCGGTCGTCCCGAAGGTGTTGCGTCGATCAGCGTCGGTGTGCGGCGTTTTCCTTGCCGCGGAACAAGCTGTACGTCGAAAATTTCGGTGCACGGAGCGTCCAAGTGAAAAAGAGAAGTCTTTTTGGTCCTGAGACTTCAGGGAACAGGAGGCAAGCTCTATCCAATTCCTTGGAGAGCACTTTCACAGCCAGACAAGAGTTCAGCAAGGCAGCAGGCCAACAGCAAGGCAGCAGTCCTTTGTAGAAAAGCAAACAGGTGAGTCCTTTGAGCAGCCAGGCAGTTCTTCTTGGCAGGATGTAGTTTCTGGTTCAGGTTTCTTCTCCAGCAAGTGTCTGATGAGGTAGGGCAGAGGCCCTGTTTTATACTAAGTTGCGCCTTTGAAGTGGGGGTGACTTCAAAGAGTGTCTAAGAAATGCACCAAGCCCCCTTTCAGTTCAATCCTGTCTGCCAGAGTCCCAGTAGGGGGTGTGGCAGTCCTTTGTGTGAGGGCAGGCCCTCCACCCTCCCAACCCAGGAAGACCCATTCAAAATGCAGATGTATGCAAGTGAGGCTGAGTACCCTGTGTTTGGGGTGTGTCTGAGTGCACAAGGAGCTGTCAACTAAACCTAGCCAGACGTGGATTGAAGGGCACAACAAGATTTTAGTGCAAAGAAATGCTCACTTTCTAAAAGTGGTATTTCTAGAATAGTAATATTAAATCCGACTTCACCAGTCAGCAGGCCTTTATATTACCATTCTGGCCATACTAAATATGACCTTCCTGCTCCTTTCAGATCAGCAGCTGCCACTTCAACAGTGTATGAGGGCAGCCCCAATGTTAGCCTATGAAGGGAGCAGGCCTCACAGTAGTGTAAAAACGAATTTAGGAGTTTTACACTACCAGGACATATAACTACACAGGTACATGTCCTGCCTTTTACCTACACAGCACCCTGCTCTAGGGGTTACCTAGGGCACACATTAGGGATGACTTATATGTAGAAAAAGGGGAGTTCTAGGCCTGGCAAGAATTTTTAAATGCCAATTCGAAGTGGCAGTGAAACTGCACACACAGGCCTTGCAATGGCAGGCCTGAGACAAGGTTAAGGGGCTACTGAAGTGGGTGGCACAACCAGTGCTGGGGGCCCTAGGCACATATAGTGCACTCTACTAGGGACTTAAAAGTAAATAAATAGCCAATCATGGATAAACCAATCAATAGTACCATTTACACAGAGAGCATATGTACTTTAGCACTGGTTAGCAGTGGTAAAGTGCCCAGAGGTCAAAAGCCAACAACAACAGGTCAGAAAAAATAGGAGGAAGGAGGCAAAAAGTTTGGGGATGACCCTGTCAAAAAGCCAGGTCCAACATCTACCATCTGTCCAAATAATGTAAATATGGTCATGTTGTCCATACAAAAGGTGCACATTGCAAAAAGTTCAGAAGTTCCACAATGCAAAAATGTCCTACATGTTTTTTTTTTGTTTTTTTTTTACAAACTATGACACTTTTTCACACAATTGTTATGTTGTGTAGATATTTACACCAAATAGTTTCACAAAAAAATACAGATTGCACGTTATTGGAAATGAAAGTAAAAGGGAAAATGCATATATTTACTGAAAATATAAGAGTATACCTATATTTTTCCCAAAATTAATACAGTTCTTAATTCTAAAAAATAATGCAAAATGCATATGCCTTCCCCATGCAGTAAAATACTGTTATTTTCTGCATAACTGATGCAGAACATATAATACCCCTACGATCAAAACTGGAAAAGAATAATGAGCCAATTCTGGGAAAAATATTAAATCTGCACTGTTAAACTATGTGTGGGTGCACATTTGCTACTTTTTGGAATTCACCTACATTCCCAGAAGTACACTTGAAAAGCTAAGCCGGGAGCAGGTTTCCAAGTGTACGCCTTGCAATCTCATGTGACATCACTCAAAGGCTCCTTGTCCGCGATGAGGAAATCTACATAGCATAGAGTTACACGCATAGGTATGGAAGCCAGTATGCAAGAAAGAACATCTTCCCTTTGAAGACATCCATTCCCTACACCACTATCAAATCTAGGGGTGATACACGCTCATTCCTATCCTGCAAAGGTTGCACCCAGATTTACTAGGCAAACCATGCCTTGTTGTACACACTTTCCACTACTTGCATGTGATTAACTATTGCAGATTCCTCCACATTCGGGGCACAGAAATCCCCAGCAACAGGTCCATTACATAATTTCCTCATTAACAGTGTGAAATGTACGTTGCTTACTTTCTGGTTGAAATTAGCACTACACAAATAACTATGGTGGTCATTACAACCTCGGCTGTCTTTTAACAAGACGGCCGAGGGACCGCCATGCGGAAGACCGCCAGTAGTGGCGGTTTGCCGCTCGGCGTATTATGACCGTTGGCTGCCCTCCGTCGTTTTTCTGACGAAGAGCCGCCAACAGCCATACATGGGGGCGGCGGGGAAGTGGAGGTTGCTCCACCTCCACCGCCAGGCCAACAGAACACCGCCCAGCTAATCACGTCCTGTGATTCTGCGCGGCGGTGTTCTGTTGGCAGTGTGGTGTCGGCAGAGCTGCCCCCATGGCTCTCGTCCCCTCCCGGCGGATCGACGGAACAGGTAAGTCGATCGTCCATTAGGGGAGGGGGGGTGGGGGTGTTTTGTGTTGTGTGCGTGCATGCGGGTGTGCGTCTGTATGTGGGGGGGTGTGAGTGCGTGTATGCTTGCGGGAGTGTTGCGTGTTTTGCAAATGAGTGCATGTATGTCTGTAGGTATGTCTGTGTGGATGTGTGCGTGAATGTGTGAATGTGGGTGTACGTGTCTGACTGTGTGGGTGGATGTTGGCATGTATGTCGGTGTGTGTCCCTGTATGTGTGTTGGTGGTGCCCGCGTGCGTGTCGGGTGTGTATGTGTAAGGTAATGTCGGGGTCGGGGAGGGGGGCCCTGCCACCTTTGGGGGGTGGCAGGGGTGGTGGGGGGGTAGGGAGTTGGGGTGGAGTGTGGGGGAGACCCCTATCAGTGCCAGGGAAGGATTTCCCTGGCATTGATAGTGCTTACCGCCATGGATTTCATGGCGGTTCCTACCGCTGGAAATACACGGCGGTCAGCCGGGTCAAAATACCGGCAGCGGTACTGTCACGGCCACCGGGCTGGAGACCCAGGTCTCCAGCCCAGCAGTCGTCTCCGCCCTGGCGGGCGGAATGGAGAAGCGGCGGATGACCATGGCAGTAACCGCCATGGTCATGATACTCAAAAAAAGACCGCCAGCCTGTTGGCGGTCTTACCGCCGCTTTAACACCGTCCGCCAGGGTTGTAATGACCCCCTATATGTGAGCAGAACAGTATCGTCCCTTTGTATCCTGCTCTCCATTCACTGGTTTGGATGTTTGCTGTTTTACTTTCCCGTTCCCACCGGCCAGACTCATGCTTTCAGACGCTGCTCACCTCCTGATGGGCAAGCATACCGCATCAGTCCTTTTAGCCACCTGCCCACTCCCTGCCCTGCAAGGATGAGGTGGTGAGCAGGAGCCTGGAACCTCTGTGTTTGCAGTCGCAGCTGGCAACTGGGCAAAGTGGTGGGACGGTAAAAAAAAAAAGCTTACCTTAAGCTCACCCGCCGCACCACCGCACTCCAGGCACAGGCTCCTAAGCATGCCCTGAGGCCAATTGTGACGCTGCTTAGAGCAGCGTTATGATTGGCTGGAGCTTCATGGCCGGGCGCTTCATGGAAGCCGGGATCCTGGGCCTGCTCTCTCCAGCACAGCAACATAGTGCCGGGCTGAGACAGCACAGTGCAAATGTGTGTTTGGCTAGCCCGAGACAGACGGCCAAATGTACATGCGCACTGAGGGGAGTGCTCTGTGCACTCCCCTCTATGACTGTCATTCTCCATGGCCCCGCCCCTTTAAAAATAAAACGATAATAAACACCATTTATTATTGTTTTATTTTTTAAGGTTTTCAGCCACTACTGCTGCTTGGGGGGGGTGTTGACAATGCTCCTCCGCCATAGTGGAGGAGCCACCCCTTTGGGTTTGGCTTGACTCGTGCTTGAGAATTTTAACACCAAGAAATGTATAGCACAAAAATAGACATACTTACTTTAATCACAGCTGCCCTAAAGTGAAATGCTCTGATGGGATAGATTCTGTTATTTTAAGGCTGAAATTAATGTTAATAAATTATAGTGCCAAAAATGTGCAAATGCCCCACGATTTCATTTTCGTGCCCCGAAATTTGCTAATCTATGCCACCATATACCGGGGGGTATATTCTTGTCTTCCTCCTTGAAATGAAACAGCTTTGGAGAAGAACACAGGGCCACGTACAAAGATCTCTATCAGGACTGCAATGTTATTACAGGAGCTAACAGGAGCCAGAAGGCAGTAGGTTTTGCTTACGTAATAATTCAATTTAGAGTGAAAGCTAGTAATGAATAAGTGCCATTCTCATCGACTTGAAGGCAAAACCTGGCTGACGCAGATTAAAGAGAGCATTTCCTGTTTCTTGTATAAAAGACTGCTATGTCGGTCAATGCCAAGGAAGCGCTGGGTTTACAGTCTCAAAACAAAATCCCGCGAAAGCAAAAACAGCTACAAGCTCGTAAAAGCCATCTTTTAACCACTTTTCTTTTTTATTTTTTAATTTTTACAAACGATTTCACAGAAAAAAAGGCACTATATTTTGTTGTTCCTAGTGATACTAGAACGGCAAGGGAACATCGATTCTAATATCGCAACGCTGTACATTTGTCTGATTCAAATTGTATCAATAGAACGTAAGGCAGCTTTTGCTGCAGTGACGTCGGTGGTGAGAGAGAGCAGCACATAGTGCACGCTGCTGTGGAAAGTTAGCTGAGTAGGCCAAGAGCCTGCTCCTGAGACATCTGTGCAAGTGATAGGTTCTAATCCCCAGGGAGAACACTGATCCATCAACAAGAGCAAGCTCCACTAATAGTGTGTCATAGTTTATTACATGGCCTGGAAAACCCTGGGTTTTTGTGGTGTATGCAAACGAAAGTTGTGTTACCATAAACACATAAAAACTTCAGCAAACGGTTTTGCTGGTGTGAGATGCATGCCTAATTCCACCTGGACCATGGCCTATTAAAGAACTAGATTTGTATCAGTTTATATCATGAGATACCAGGCGCAGGGGTGTGGTGATTCTGTGAATGCAAGGGATGTGTCTGGCAGTTCTTGACTGAGCTGAATGTAATCTGAAAAACTTCTCAGTGGGAGTGGAAAAAAAACATGAACTTATACAGTAAGCATACAGTATATAACCTACATGTAATCAAAGAATAACCTAGGTAGAAGTCAAATATCTGCTTCAATAAACATTTTGGTTGTTGCAGAGAAGTGCATTTACTAACAACTGACTCAACAGTCAAAACGATGCGCGACAACAGAGGGACATATTTAACGAGATGCAGCAACCACACAAATCCTTTTGCAAATTATGTTTAATCTACTTAATGAGTAATTTCATTCTTCTTCTTCCTTCCTTTAGTCTTAACATTGTGAGGCCACGTGCCTCTCCTAGATAGGGACTCTACTTAATCATTTTGAGCTCATTGGTTTGATGGGCTGGTTCACCCTCTACATGGGGACTATTAAGTGCCACTCCTACCCCCAGCACATCCTCCATGTGAGATGCCATGAATACAATCTTCATCCTCCCACCCGCCCAGTGTCGGTCCAGCTGACCAACCGGAGGATGGAGTGAAGTGAAAACTAGAATAAGGAAGAAGGATCCTCAGTAATGGAATTAATAGTAAGTACTTACAACTTTACTTCCATTACTGGTAACAAATGTAAACATTACCTTCCTTGTCCCTTCGTCATTTTAGTCCTAGCACTGTGTAGAACAGCCAGGATACAAGTAAACACAAAATACAACATCAAACTGCAGCCAATAAACCATTTTTTTGTGACGGAACGTATCTCTACATATTGCTTCATAGCAGAGAAAAGTATTACCCATATTGTCAACAGAATCACAATGTAAAAGTCTACAATGCTTAAAGGAGGTTGAAGGGATACCCTGTGTAGCTGGCCTGCAGCCTTTAATTAAAGAAGTGCCTTGAGATTCAGCCTAAAAGGCAGACATGAGCACCCAAAATCCTCACAGGACAAGGTACATCCTAAGTAAGATACATCCAAGAAATAACAGAATTGATATAACGATTAAGGGTCCGAGTATACAACCTACCTTTCTTCTTAGCAGCACCAAAGGTAACAAAAAGATCATTGAATTGACAGAAATAAGAAACCATCAGCAAACAATTCATAACAGCCCTTCGTACAAGTAAATCGTCCTAGGAAGCCTCTTCCAGGATAGAAGTAAAAGGATAAAATTCAGGCAAAGCAATTTGCCGATAAAAAGAAGAAGACATTTTTGTGATACAAGAAGGTCCCAATCTCAGCCCTACCCTATACGCAAAGATATTTAAAAGGGGTGGCAACAAGAAACGGAATCCAACTCTCCCAATCTCCTGGCTGAAGAGATAGCCACAAGAAAAAAGTGTTCATAACGTCTTCATAGTAAGAGTTGTAATGTTAATGGACGGAACAAGTTCAAAATGAGAATTACAGAAAAAACACCAAAACTGAAAGTAAGTCCCACTGAAGGTAAATCCCATCTATGGACAAGAATTCTATATAAAGGATGTTTCAATGAGAAATGTCAAAAATGTGAAGGGTAAAAGCTTCACAATCTTCTACTCTCCATCAAGACTCTTTAAACACTTTAAGCCTAGTGGCTCCTGGATGAGGAAATATTCAGCCCAAACACAAAACCATAATGAAAAAAAGAAAATGCATGAACCCATTCAAAAATTAAGGGATCCAATTCCTTTGTGCTACACCAAGAACTTAAATAATTCCAATGGTGTAAATAACCCTTAGGGGTAGGCTGCTATCTGGAGATCTGTACCGCCATTGCTAGCTCCCTCGATAAACTTTTTCTCTGCAAACCAACCAATTTAACGTCCAGGCCTCCAAGTGTAATTGGATTATGGTTTCCAATGGCAGAACAAGAAAAGCTAGGAGAGATGAGCAGATTAGAAACAAACAATCCGGACAATACTTCATCTGAGTCAGATTTGAAAATCATCATGAGCTGGCCTAGACTGGACCAATTTGAAATACTGATGCACTTTTCCCTTTTTCATCTTCAACAAAAGCTTCAAGATCAGGGGGAACCAGAGAACTTATGAAGGAGATTCTGAAGCCATTGTCAGGTAACTGTATACATCACCATAGCTGACATCCAGAAGACTGGAACAGAACAGAGGAAGCAGAGAATTGTGTTGAGTTGCAAAAAGATCCACAATTGAAATTCCCTATTTGTGACAGACAATCACAATGATATGGACATAGATTTTATTTGTGAGAAGATGTGAATCTCCTGCTGAGATTGTCTGCAAGAACATTCCAGGTCCACTAAATGAATAGCTGAGAAAGACAACAGAATACCCCCTGCTCAATGGAAAATCTGTGTCGCAATTTTGCAAAGCGAGAACGAATATCTCCTCCCAATGTCTATTTATGCAAGACTTTGTAGTGAAATTGTCTGTCCATATGAGACCTTTTTCTCACTGTCACAGCTGGAGCAAACCCCAACTAGATTACACAAATGGATACCAACTCCTTCATGTTTGAACAATATACAACATCCCAGGAGACTATCTGCTCTGAAGAATCTGGTTCAATACCCATGCACCCCAGTCCAGCTTGCTGGTATCTTCAGTTACTGTTTAAACTCATGGAGAAAGGAATAGATGACTGGGTTCCAGCCTTCAATCGCGCTGGATGAATTGCTACCTTCTGATTAATATCAAGGGACAATGGATTTAATGCCACTAAGGCATGTCTTCTGCGAGAAGATGTGAATCTCCACATGAAACCTTGACCAAGCTCAACCAAGGCACAACCAAAACACAAGCTGCCTTGCCCCTCACATTTGCAGTCACTGTATTATTGTCGGAGCGCTCTTTGCTAAAAGCACATCCATGTGAACTTTGATCCTCTGTATCATCTCATGTGGAAGTACCCAGAGACCTTAATCCATCTGACATGGAGTTCCTATAAACACCACATCCGAAGCTGGCTTGAGGTGACACTTAACCCAGTTTAAAAAGAAAACATGTTTCTGTAGTAGATTGAGATCAATTTGTCTGTCTTGAAGAGGCTGGTCTCTGGATGGAGAATGGATCATCTAATCACCTAGATATGGCTGCAACACAATGCCCTCTTTGTGCCACAACCCCACCACAACAGATAATACTTATGTGGTAACTCTGGGCACTAATTTGAGACCACACAGGAAACCTGTAAACGCTGATCCTCAACAGAAAATCCTAGGAATCTCTAATGTCCGAAACATCCTCTTTCCAGACTTCCATAAATCTTTGGATTCAACTTCCAACTGCTGACTCTTCCCTTGACTAGGAAGCTGCTTCCTACTTCTCACATTTGTTTTGGCTGGAAACATCCAAAGACAAAGGAATGGGAGTATCGACTATAAAACTCCAAATTTGAGAGCCCACCGGTCAAGATGTTCAACCTTCTGTAAAGAAGGACATCTTTCCTGTCCTTGAATGCTTTGATAAGCATAGCATCTAGCTAAACCCCAAAAGCATCTAGCTCATAAAGGAAATCTTCAACAATGCGGGTTTCTCAGCTGAATAAGCCTTCTAGTCACTCATCCTCATATACAATCTAACCAAAACTGAAGTCCCTGAGGCTAAGGCAGAAGCTCCTACAGCATCACAGGAAATGCAGATAAGACGTAGGCTTGCTGTTCCAGGTAAAGAAGTTATTAAGAACAGTCTTCTCATTCCTGTATGGCCCCTTCCAAAAAGTCAAAATCGCCAGAGATTTAGCTGTATAAACTGTGTATGTGCCTGGAGTCAGTGACAAATTGTAACTTGCAAAGGACTTCTTCAAAGTACTTCAAATGTGTTTCTCTAGCAGCATAGAAGGAGTACAGCATCATGGGTTAAATAAACTATAACCAAATTACCAAAAAGCATGGCTAGAACGAACTGATCTTGATGGCATGCGGAAAGTCTTCCTCAGTGTCTTCTAAAAATTAAACCCTCTGAAGGAAATGTGGTACATTTAAGTGATTCTGATCGCACCATTCCGTTGAGAACAAGACCATTATCATGCCATGCAGGGGCAGCTCTAGCTTGCTTGGTCTAACAGACGGTAGACAAAACATAGACCGTTATTTTGCAGCCACCTGGAAAACCCAGGTTCTCACTAGCATAAGCCAATGTCTATTCAGATATGAGGATGAAGAGGGCCTAGGTTCCACAACTGCAGATGAGAGTAAGTGGAATCACTAGAATCTTAATAACCATAGATAATCATGATCTCTGCTACTACTGTGCCTCTTCCTCCTCTTTTCCTGAGAGGCTAAAGTCTTTACTATGGCAACTTCAATTATCTTCTGATTATGAGATTTATGCAAGATGCCAGATGCCTTGACCTATGTAAGAAGAGTGCCTAGAAACACTCCTGCCATATCTACTCTTATAATCAGAAGAGTGACCCTAAGCAACATGCTTTCTCTTAGCAGATGTTTTCCTTTCAGTGATGGCAAGTAAAACAATTACCACCTGCTAAAAGAGAGTAAAAATACAAAAATTAGTCCTCAATATCCACCAATCCTATGCACAAATCATGACCAATCAACACACAGTATAAAAATGACACACCCAGTTTGTAACTATCTCTCCCTGCTTTTCCACTTTCTTGTCCAATAAGGGCCAAATAATCTAAATATGCAAATAGAAGCATACATTTTCACTTTACGGGATGCTACCCAGCATACTCACTGCAACCTAAGGGCAAACTTGGTCCAAAGTGTTCCAATCCTCTACAGTGAAACCTGCTGTCTAATTGAACTCTTACAGGTACGAGGAACACAGCTTTCCCTTTCAGCCCCAGTGTGTCTGGTGTCAAGGCACCCAAAAGAGGAAGCCTCCTCCAATGACCCGTGCAAGGAGGAGGTGGCCCGGTGGCCCTGCCATCCTGCACTGCTCTTTTCCAGCTTCACAAACCCTGCGCAGGACTCCTCGATGTCTCTCTGAGCCAGAGTGGAATTAGCAAGCAAGCCAAGCTAAGGAGAGGGAGCAAACAAGTAAAACAAACTGCAGCCGGAGTTCTCTCAACAGAAAGACAGAATCAAAACAGGATGTACCGGAGGTATGAGGGACTATTTAGTGTCCTTTATGGAGAGGAAAAGCTATGATTTTAATTTTACTGATTTGCAGTTATAGGGGAGTGCCCCTCTGGGGACGGTGCATCACCTCACAGAGCTAAGTCGAGGAAGGGATGAAAGCATTACATGCTGCTATAACCAGTTATTTACAAGAAGCCTTAAAATAACTGCTGTTGTTGCTAATTGTTCAGTAAATACTAGTCACCAACAGCAGGTAGAAAATAAAATCTGTGTTAACAAGAAATCAGTCCTTTTTGTGTCACTTTCAAATTTCAAGAATCTATCAAGCAAGAGACTCAGATACTCAGTTCCTCTTGTAGAATCGGTGAACACTTGCTGTTGCTCACTTTTCCAACATCAGTTGTCTTAAAATAATAGGGTGTGTTACATTCCTCCAAGATGGTGGGCTATTTCTCCATGAACCCTCTGTATCAGTAGAGATCCCTGTGAAGAGAACTCTCCAGGCTATATTCATAAGTGATCCTGGCTGCGTGGTGGTGAAGTGGGATGGAGATGCAAGGCTTGTTACAGTATCCTCAACTCTGGGTACACTGCTATAGCTCACACACTGATGACAATAGCCTCCGGGGCTTTGATTCATATAAAGTAAGGAAAACAAGCATTTGCAATGCAATAGTTCTTGCATTTGTGAGAGTTAGATCTATTGGCGTTGTAAATGACAATATCTTTTACCTGTGTGTTTTGGTTTGTAGTGTAGTGGATGTATGAGCAGAAACGCAGCTGCAGCCCTGTCTAGAGGACTAAGAATAAGGAATTACCACTGAGACCAGAGAAGCAGCTAGCAGCAATGCCCAGAGGTCTTATTATGAGGAATTACCAACGGGACCAGAAAAGAAGCTAGCAGCACTTCCTAGAGGACCAAGAATGAGAAATTACCTCAGGGACCAGAGAAGCAGATACAGCATTGTCTACAGGACTAAGAATGAGGAATTACCACATAGACCCAGAAAAGCAGCTAGCAGCACTGGCATGTGATGTCACTTCCGCTGCCCCCGGCTTTTTGGTGTATTGACTTTCATGGGCAGGGTACTTTGCAATGTTAAGGGCAGCCACTGGACGCTACTTGAGGCCATATGAGGGTCAGAGGCAAAGAGAAGATCGGTGTAGTAAATATTTACTCATGGGTGACTTATGTGATGTAGGCGGTTGCCTAGGGTAAAGTTCGGAACTCTTGGAGTCTTACCTACTTGTATTTTCCATTTTAGGGTTTAGCTTAAAAGTGAATAAACTATTGCTTTCTGACAAGTTTTTCTTGCCTCGAAAGAAATATTCAGACATTTCTATGAAATATGAGGCAGATAGATCTTTCATGTTGGCAAGCATGAGCAGCTGACTTAAAGTGGGGTTATAATTTGAATTCTGGTGCATTAAGAACTACATTTATAATGAGAAAACTAAAACTACACATCCTAAAGTGCAAAGAGAAACCAAGTGTGGGTGAGCTGCCCTTTTCCCACATGGGGGTGTGGTGGGCGGGGCGGGAGGGGGGGAATGTGTGAGAAGCTAATTCGTCTGCTTGGCATTCAGTTCGTATAGTTTTCATTGCACTCGGGTTTGTACTTTTGATGCCCATTATTAAATATGCTCTACAAGTCTCAGACTGCAAGAAAAACCAGGACTGATTGACACATGGATTTGGCAAATTTAAGAACTGTATCGACAGTACTCATTAAATCAAATTCATCACAATGAAATTACCTCTTTGTATACTGTGTTCAACATAACCGATTTTGTCCCACCCCAACGCTGTAAATAACTGCCATTATTTCCCAATGTATTGGCACTTGATAGATATTGGGCACATGAACGTGTGACCGGCCCAGGTCAACTGCAGTAAGAATTCATGGCCTACAGGTCACAGATGCCAGAAACCAGCACCAAATTGGTGGTTCTGCTAACTTTATTCACACACGCACTTAGAAGAGACTCTAGCTGCAATGTGCGCTATATGAGTAAACTAGGGCATGTATCTGCGGGGCAGAGATGGGGGACCGATTGGAGAGATGCGGGAGCGCTGCTTCTGCCTGACCTGGGGCAGTCCGGGGCTGGGCTTGCCACACACCTCAAGCTCTGTGCTTCTTTTGACAAATTACTGTGCTTGATCCTTGGAGAAGGGCAATGAAGGGGAAGAGGTAGAGGAGGAAGTGGGCTCACTGCTGATGACAGGGAAGAGGCATCAAGGTTACAAGAGAAGAACAGGTACACACTTAAACCTTTCGCAAGAGAAATTATGTTTTCAATAGCACCCAAACCCAGCCAATTATTATAAGGGTTTTCTCCAAACTGACGTGCCAGTTCCAAAATTTAATCTGAAATTCTTATAAGAGAAATTGTGTTCTGGAAGACCCAATCGTACTGCTTGGCCATACTGCTGCTGGAGGAGTCTACTCATAAAGAAGGTGGGTGGGGAGAGGCGCCTATGCAGCGGCGGTGGCTTTTCTGTGGATAAAAAAAGGTGTTCTCTGAGGGACTGCTCTTCACAGGAGTGCCATTTTCTCCTGGGCACAGAATGCCAATTGCGATCCCTGAAAGCGCGGTTGATGCAACTTCACAAAGCGGAGACTTACTAAACAAAATAAGTATATTTTTTGTAAAATAAAGCACATCATTTTGTAAGTGCCTGTCAACAAGGCTAAACAAAGAAAGCACATAACAAACGAAATCACTTTGAATGCATTTCCCACACGCTTTAGCAAGATGACATTAAAAAAAAAATGGAACCTCTTGGAATGCACAGCAAATGTGACCAGTTAAGATTAAGATTTACTGCCCTGTTTACAAAAGAGCTCGGAAAGACTAGCACTCCTCTCCAGTGCTCGAGATGAAATATCAAAGTAGTCCCTGAACACAGCTTAGAATGGTAAGCAGTGTATTTAGCTAGTTGGTTTGATCTCCTGGGAGGCGACCAAAAATAAAAAATGTGAGACTAAGAGTATGATTACCCAGTAGCAAGCAAAGATTTTTAAAGGACACTGGCATACACAAATCACAATATGTGGGTGGAGCTAAACCTCACAAACCATCTACAACCGGTCGCTAAGCAACAGCACAAGCGCTGTCTAAGCTCGACCTAAAAAGGACATGGTGGGATTTTTTATCACTCTCTCTTTCCGGCCTCACTGAAAACAGAATGTAAACATAGAATTCATAACACATAGTTTGACAAAGAAAAGTCTAGTCTTTATGTCCTACTCTGTCCACCTTTCAGGTTTCCTCAGGTTAGGTTAGAGGTACATTTCAAGAGGCGCACACATTAAAATCCATTGAGATACCAGTCTTCATAATGCCTGATATTAAAGTAAACTATAGCTTTTCCAATTTTAAGGCTACAATATGTGGAAGTGCAAGATAATAAGTGACTTCATTCTTTGCTTTTGATATGTTTTTGTTTCATGTTTTTCTTTGCAATTATGGTGAAACCCATTAAGGAGAAATATTAGCTCACATACTAAAGTTAGCACATCTGACTTATGCTAAAATAGCTCCGTATTTATACCTTACTATAAAGGATACTTCTTATAGCTTGATTGTGTTGGGTCTACAACAAGCCAGGCACCAAGATCCCGAATAAAATTAACCAATTACGTCTCCATGTGCCTGCATATAAAAAGTAGCACTGCTCTGCAAACAAAAACCGCACCAACTGTCAGTAATAAAAAAAAAATACAATGACCAAAGACAGTGGTTACGTTCTAGTAGTGAGCAAAGGCACTGACGCTTCTTGACAGTAAGACTGTCACCTCGTTGAGGTCATATTCAGTCGGGCTGATGCACTGTGCATCAATGCTAGATTAGGCAAGTTCTCCAATGGTTCCAGCAGCTGTTTTATAGCTACTCTCATCTTCTATGAACCTCACCTCCAAAGCATTCCGACTCCCCCATAGGATGGCCTTTATTTTACTCTTGTGGTTTTACATAGCACCATCTTGGCCCATGGGCACTAGAGCGCTTTATACCGCAGCCAGACATTATACTTTTTTCGGCACGGGATGGCCAAATGGTTTGGCCAGAATCACATGGTTTTGAAGGTAGGCCGAGATTGGAACCTACTTCCCTAGTTCCTAAATCGGCAGCCGGGCCGCTAGGCCGCACATGGTTAGCAGTTGGTTCTATGCCCCAAAATAAACAAGTACATAATCGAGTTCTTTTAGTGGTGCACGAATACATTTACTTTTAATGGAAGCAGGTCTGCTTCCAGAATTAACCTAGAAAGCACTGTCAGAAGCAAAAGAACTAGCGAGGCGTCAAAAACAAGTTTAGCCTACATTCAAGAAGCTAAGGGAGTTGCATCATGCACGCGCTCCAATAAAAATACAACACATGCAAAACCAATTATCAGTCTCTCTTTTCTTTGTCTATCTTCGAGGCATTGGATCCAAGGAACACAGCTTTCAGCGTCCATCACATTTTTATTCTGTTTACACGAGAACAGAAAAAGTCAATCTTCAATCGTGGAAACAGAAAAGAAGCTCTTTTCCCGACGTCCAAATGTGTTGACATGTTTTGTTTAGCAGTGGGACGTACTTTTTATGCTCTGATTCAGTCCAGCTCAGATCTGTCCCTAGCGTTTACTACTGGCTCACAGAAACGCGAATCAGCATCTGCTATTCCCAGAAAACCTTTATTTATGGCAGTTCTATTTTTTATTTTGCAACATGTAAATACAGTCGAGCCCTTTTTTTCTTTGGGCGCCCCGGGGGATCAGTTATAAATATTCTTACCAAGCAGAATGTTCTCACAAAAGGAAATATTCCATCAAGGCGGAATGGATTTTGAGAGATTTGAAAAAACACACAACCTACTTCAGTACTGTTTGTATTTGAGAAATGTCTGAAGCCCTCTCTGAAATTGTTATTGTACCACAGACACCAAGATCCCAGATCAAACACCAAAATGTCAAGGGTGCAGGAAGTGACATCACTTACACTTTGGACCTCATGGATGATGGCATTTAATGTTTGACCCAACGTCCCACATGCAACCCATAAACTGCCTCTTATTTGCTGCTGAGAGAATACTGGATAGGCGAGCAATGGAAACAAAATTAAACACACATCTCCCAGCCCAGCCAAGTATCAACCATCAGGTGTTAGTGTAACGCATTTTCAGTGTGGTGGTCTGCATCACTGCACTAAAATGGAAAATCAAGCATTTCCAGCGTCACCCCAGGTGGTAAGCGGAGTGCTTAATGTACAGATCAACTGAGCTGCAGTGCAGTAGGGCTGAGCACACCTGTGCGACATCTGCTCCCGGCAGGATAAGGGCAGGGCTGATGGCTCTTCATCTACTCCCATTCAAGTAGTACTACAGTGCTACAATGTATCTAAGTTTAGAAACAAAGAATGATAACCCCCCTGCCCCTCCCCGCCAGGCTGGCCGAAACATGCATATAATTTATTGACGTCACAGTCAGTGAGTGTCCAAGGGGCAGACAGTTTAGAATGCACAGTTAGGGTACTAGTGCTGTGTTGAGTAAGTCAAATGCGGTGACAGTGGCATTTTGGTGGCAAGTTTAATGTGCGGCGCCGTCACCATGCAAAGGTAGCTGAGTCCACTGTCACTCGCCCAAAGCCCACACGGCTGAGGCAACGATGGGGGATCATGAGGTACTTGCAGTAAATTATTTTCCATGCCCCCATCAGACTGACTCTCGCCCAGCTGTGCAGGCTGGGAAAAACAGTTCAGCCAGTTGAACTACACTGCCTGCCGGACGAAGTTAGAACCCAATGTATCCTTCAGGACTAGCCAAGAGCCCCTCCGCGCAACAAAGACTCGATCACAGTAGGCTGCCACAGCCACTCCTCTGTACTCCAACATAGTGTCACTGAGCTGGCGTGCACCGCTCCGGGACCAGCCCACTAAGCCACAGCGTCGGCAGCCCGGGCCGGCAGGCGTTTAATTATCAGTAAGTGAAAGCTCTGATGCCACTTTCTTTAGGTGTGACTCAATGTATACAGAACAGTGTAAACAAAATTAAAAGTAAACACAATTGAATGACTGCCCTTCACTACACCCATGTTAAGTTGCTCCTTGGATGTTGTGACTCTCCCTGTGCCGGCACATGATGCTGATAACTGAGCATGGATGATTGTGCGCATGGTACCGCAACAAATGACAATCTGTTGCATCCATTAACTATTATCTTTTGTATTTAACTGCACGAGTTTCTGCATATGTGCACAGAACTTTAATGAAGTACTGGGCGTGAAAAACTCGTTTGATATGGTTACACATTTAACAGTATGATGAGGTTACAAAGGAACTAGGTTGGTGCCCTTCTACTTCTGGTGCTTGGCAGCAGTTTTAAGATCTTCTTAGAGTTTCTCATTGCTCAATTGGGTGTAATTTCTGATATTTATATGTTTCCCTTTTCTTCATTGCTTGATTCTGCTTACAATAAAGTGTCACTCATAGTTGTTGAAATGTCACTCATAATTACACTGAAATTATGAAAATGTCACACATAGCAATCTGAAACCCTGGCAGCTATAATGTCCTACAGCTCATGTATTTCTGTTCCTGTAGCTTCCATCATGGCCCGAGTCCGGTAGCAAAGGCAGTGCCAGGTATACCAAATGTTCAGCCCAGGATGCACCTGCTACCTGTGGTTACCTCTAATAGACATCCATGCTGTCAATAGGTAAGGACTCTTGCATATTTTGTCCAGACATTTTTCATTAGAAAGTTTGTCTCTGTGGAAGCATATTAACAATGTATACTCGTTTATATTAAAGTTTAATATGCGATTTAGAGCTCTATGAATTGGCTCATACTTAGGTATGAAGACTGGTAGCCCTTGACCAGAGTGGATGCACCATCGTTGAAAGCTTATACAGAGTAATCAAAAGTATAGTCAGATATAAAAACAAAAAAGACAACCGTTATTTCAAAGGAATTCCAGGAAAAATATATTTAGTTTCAATCTTATCTTATTAGTTTACCAGACATCATAACAGAGGTCATCCTAATCTGAATAAAAAATAACACACTTGTGTCTTGATGAAGACCCTGTTAATGAAGTTGTTGGGGTCAAAACGTCCACAAATTTATAGAATTAGGATTCCTTATTTGGTATAACAAGAGCTTTAGTGAACCAGTAGAGCACCCAAGTCATTATTACATAAGGACCCTCCATCAGCAATCAAAGCCTGTTTTGTCTTGAGCACATTTATTTTAACTCGATTTCAAGCAACTCTTTCACATGCATGGTACATGTTTTTACTATTTTGGAGCAAAATATGCAGATATATAGATTTTTAATCCTTTCTTCCAATGTAGCATTGTCTTTAGTCTTTACATATGTGTGTTTGAGTCAATTCATAGGGTTTTAAATAACACATTTAACATAAATATGAGTCATAATAATAGAGGGCATTCATATATAGGTCAATATAGTTTACTGAAAAACCTGTAGTGCTTTCATCATATTATACAGAGAGGTGAAATGTGCCTCTAACTGCAGTTTCACTGACCTACACAGTGCAACAGGGTGCCAAACTGTGGTAAACATGCACGCCAGGTTTGAATATGCAGGTCCCAATAAAATATTTACACATTTTATGGGACACCAAGAATTGTCATATTTCTCTGGTTCATCTTATAATCCGATTCCAGCCCTTTGTCTCTCCTGCTGAGCCAAGTTAATTACTCTGCACTCCAGCACAGGGAACAAAGGCCTCCCCACACAAAGGGAGCAATTATCATTGATTGACCTAGTTCCTGAGAGTGGTGTGAGGAAAATTTGTATCTGATAATTAGCTGTCACACTGCACCTTGGCTGGGCCAGTTCACGCTCTCTGAACAAAGAAGCCCAGATATCTGGAGCCAGCACAGGAGGTGCTCCCCTTTGACGTTTTGGTGGGAAAGAGTCTGGCACTGTCGTCAGCCAGGTGTGGAGCTGAGACCCTCAGAGGAGCTCTTCACAGAGAAAACTTCACAGCACCATAATAGACTGCCCCAGAATGTTATGCAGGGAGGCTGGGACAGGGATGAAGCGATGAAGTGGCATACTTAGAACTTTCATCTCCATTTTTAAACCTGTGTACAAGGGAGAGACAGAGAAGATCCTGGACCTGGGAAGGAATGGGAGCTACTTGATACCCTGGAAGGACTCAAGACTTTGGGCCTAATTAGATCTTGGAGGAGGTGATACTTTGTCACAAATGTGATGGATATCCTGTCCGCCGTATTACGATCTTCATAGGATATAATGGAATCATATGTTGGACATAATATCTGTCACATTTGTGAAGGAGAATTCCCCTCCGCCAAGATCTAAACCTGGCCCTTTATCACAAGATGACCCCCAGGACTAGTATGGGTCTTTCCAATGCCAGTAGTCCATGCTCCCTTAATGCCTCTCGAGGCCTAGTACAGGAAAGACCTTCACTCCAATGTACCCTTGCGAGACATTCTAGACAGCCAAGAGTCTATGGGGCTTGGGAATGCAAGCAGGATGTTGTTGTGCTGGGTGCTGGCTGAGCAAAATGCTCCCACCAGCAGAAAGGAGCACTAGGAGCCAGGCAGAGTAGAAGACTGGTGCATGGCGCTTGGAAAACCAGCTACCAACCAAGTGAGCCCTGCTAAAGGCCAGGATAACTGTTGAAAACAATTCTGGTGGCTAGAGCTCACCACAAGCAGCAAAATAAGCCCAGGATCATGAAAATCAACCTATCTGGGGCTAGGGCTATGCACCGGGAAAGATTTGCCCTTAAAAAAGAATAGAAATGTAAACACAAGCATGTCGTGCTCTGTTTGAAATTACCCCCGGGAGTGCTGGTGAAAAATTAAATAACTGTTTACCTGGGGGATTGGGTGTCATGGGGCTCCCTTCCTCGACCCTATATTGGGACTGGGGAACCGAAAAAGAAAGGAGAAAAAGAAAATGTGTGTCACCACGCCTCAGCAACTACCAAGAGCAAAGCAAGCCTGCTCATAATTCAATAGTGGAACTCATTTATCTGTTTCTAGTTTTGTGTTGCCCCAAGGGGCATCGTGGGAACCACCAATGAATGGCCCAAGAATTGTGGGAGTTTTGGGGGACTTCTGAGAGTACAGCAGCCACCACCCCCACCCTCCCCAGGAATGTATACTACGTTAGGCCCATAAGTTTCTGGGATCACTGAAATTATGATCCCCAGATGAAATAATCATGTTTTCAAGTGTTCCCGGAGCTCCTTAGCCTTGGAGTACAGTGACCCCTTGTGATTAGTCCAAGGGCTGCATCATGTGGCGTGAAGAATGTAAAAAGAAAATAGGCACACATTTTTGATTGATATGAAAATTATTTATTTAAATGTGTTATCAAAGTATTGATGTGATGAACTTTGTAATGCATATAATAACAATTAATGAATTTAAAGTATAATTATTGATTCCCTTGGCTTAATTGTGACTCTTTGAGAAAGCCAATAGGCTTACATTATATATTTTAATGTAATGACCTCTTGAAAAAGCCAGTAGGCCTGCCTTACGTACAGTGACATCCCCTAATAGTATGATGTTATTTGCTGTATAGGTGAGGGGCATTGTAATTATAGGGTTCAAGTCCCACTGGGGGTTAAATGTGATACAAGGGAGTCACCAAAGTTATTTCCTGCTACTTTATGTACATAATTGTAATTTAATGTGTAGTATTTAGTCAGTCGCATAACGAAACTTGAGAGGGGGCCCCCAGCAAAATACATTGAGGGAGCTCATGGGGTTTGGGGCCCACCAGCACCATGGGTGATGTGGGGGCTTTTGTTACATCACTGTATTTAGTAGTGTGTGCATAATAAATGTACTTTTTCTTTTTAAAAGAAAACGCACTTACTGGACAAAAATTGATTGAGTGTTGTTGTTGTGGGCCAGAGAATGGAGATTACTAGCCCACACCACCTCCCCTGAGTAGGCTTGGACTATTCTGCTTTGCACCCTTGAGAAAATCAAGTGCTACAATGGGGGAAACTAGGTTCCCAGTAAGTAGACAATTGTGGATCTGATAACTCTGAAGGACTCCTATCCAGTACAAATAATAATCCAATTTCTTACTCTTAAGCTATAACTTCCTACTGAAAGACATGCTGGTACAGATGAGCAAGGAAGTCATAAAGTGGCATTAATATACAAGTTAAAACAGTATACTCTTTTGGAATAAAGCTTATTGAATGATTCGAATCCTAAGGAATTGATAACCAGTTTAACAATGACTCTTGAGAGGGTGAAGTAAGAAAGAACATGTAACTGAAACAAGCTTCGAAGCCATCACTCACAAAAGGGATAATCAAACATTTTCAATTGAGAAGCACACATATTTGACTACAAGTACAAATGCTAGGCAGACCCTTAGAGTGGGAATTAAACACCGTCAGACAAGAATCCTCCTTACTTCCAAACATTATAATCACAGTCTTGCTTCACTGCAGTTCAGGTTATTAGATCACATACAAAGAAGGACAGCTGTTTGACATAGGAACTTGGTCAAGCCTCCCCCGATGACAATACCATGTGGAATTTCGGTGCATTTGGGAAATATTGGAATGCCAGTGGGGACATGATGGCTGCTGAGTGGCATTCACACAATGTATCTATTTACAATTTGTTTATTTATATGAACGAGCTCCAGGAATGCTCCTGGATATCAGCAGCAGTTACAGATTTCCTAGTGTACTAAAATACTTAACAAGAGAAATACGGCATGTACATTTCCACACATGGAAACGAAGTAAACATCAGTTTGTAACTGGAAAATTATTAAATTCTATGCTCTTTCCCAATTCCTACTCCTTCTCTTGACAGGAATATATGCACCAGCATTATCAGAGAGGGAAACTATCTGGAATTTGTTAATGGACATCTAGAAATGCATTGGTGTGTAGCTAATCATCATCATGTATACAAAGGCTGGTCCAGAGACGTGCATAAACCTAAAGCTACATTTGCTCCATATTAGCGGAATTTGTAAAGAAAATCCCCACCATCTTTTACTTTGCGAACAATCGTTCTAGATTCTCTGAAGGAATGGGAATTTTGCCCCGTAAGCAAGGTATTCTTGTCGGCTTATGCTGAGGAGAGATGTGCATAAACTTGATAGTATCAGACCTCCGGTTCCTCATCCTGCTTGGAAAACATCACAATTAAAAAAGGGCCTCTTACCTTCCTTATTTTTCTAGAGAACCCATCCCAGTGAATAGAGAAGACTTAATTATCGCCAGAAATGCACGATGTAGAATATCAAAAAGCTCTTTAAGGTGCCAGTTGCCACCGCAAGAACCCCGGGCTTGGCTTTTCTGTGAATAATGCACTTGAGGGGTTGTTTCACCTCCTAGTAATTTAGAAACAGTAATTTCTACAAAATACTTCTGAATTCTTGTATGAAGAAAGACACATTTGCACAAACAGTTGCAAAGCATGTGTAGGTGTTTGCAGAGATGAAATATTATGAGATTTACACAAGATTTCTCTCATGATGTATCGTGGGTACCAAAGGTCCTGACGTACCGAAAAAACTGTTATTTTTCTGTACCACTCAGAAGAAGAAATTATACCCTTCCCCAGCCCAAAAAAACAAGAGTCTCTGAGATGATCAGAAGTAGGATTGAGAATATAGTTGACGGACATCTCACTCACTCTTGGGGTCAGAAAAGGTTTTTTCATGCATCCCTTATCTCAGTTCAAATTTGTTTCTTTCAGAGCCTTCAAAAAGTTAAAAGACAAAGGGGTTCATTACGACCCCGGCAGTCGGCCGTAATATGGAGGAAAGTACTGCCAAAAGGCTGGTGGTACTTTCCTCTATATTAGGACATTGGCCACACCGACCGCCACGGCGGTAACGGCCGCCGGACTGGAGACATCAATCTCCAGCGCGGCGCCCGTCACTGTACCGCCTGCGGGATTATGACCCCGCCTACCGCCGTGGTTTTCGTGGCTTGCTTACTGTCACGAAAACCATGGCGGTAGGTGCTATCAGTGACAGGGAAATCCTTCCCTGTCACTGATAGAGGTCTTCCCCACTCCCTCCACAGGTTCCCCCCACACCCCCTTCTTCTCCAGACACCCCTTCATACATGCCCCTCCCTTCACAAATCCACACACACATTCACACACCCATTCCCACGTTCATCCACACATTCATATATCCATTCACACACAGATCCACACACACTTATATACATGCAGACATGCATTCACACAACTCAACATACATGCACTCACACCCACAAACATGCACACACATACAACACGCAACACACACCCGCATATACGCACGCACAGACATACACACACACCCCCTCCCACACACACACACAACCCCCCCCACCCACCTCCCTGTCGGAGCACCCAATTACCTATGTCCAGAGGCTCCTCCGGCAGGAGACAGGATGGGGTGCTGCTGCTGGTAGTAGCACCACCTTACCGCCCGCCGCCGGCATGGCCACAGCCGGATTTCCACCATCCTTCTGGCAGAAATCCTGCTATGGTAATATTATGGCAGATGGCTGGTAGCCGCGGCAATGGTCTTTTGGTGGCCGTTGCTGCGGTGATAGGTGGTATTTACCGCCAAGGTCCAAATGAGAGCCAAAATGTGCGAGACTCCGCCTAACCTTGGGAGGGCCTTAAAGGCAATTAGGAGGAATCACTCCAGTCATGTCATGTCGAGGTAGTTTAAGCACTCAGTATTGTTAGGGACCCCTACTTCATAAAATCTCACTTCTCTCCTTCTTAAAATACATACTGGTGCTACATTTTCCAAAGCTTTATTGTAGGTTATGGCCCACTTTCAATCCATCGCTATGAAAAGTGCAACATGTGTGTCTTAGTACATTGCTCCCAGCAATGTCAACTAAGTAAATAAAAAATGTAATACGCAACAGAATAAAGGTAGGGGACAGCCTTTATTAGGAGAAAGTCAGATACTTTCATGAGAAGGGGGAATTAGCTTCTTCGGTCAAATACTCATTTGAGCAGAAAAAAAGCTCTCACTGGCCCTGCTTTAGCTCTACATTTTATTTTTTATTAAAGCTTAATCGCACCACTTTTCTGTGTCTTTCTGGAAATCCACAAGATGAAAAGAGAGTTCTTGTGCACTAAGCATTAGAATGTTTTGCAGTATCACAGTTCATGATTTATATACTCGATCTTTTGATTTTTTTAAACAGCTCTTATAATTAAAGGTACACTTAAAATGGCAATTGTTTTGTAATTCTTCTGTAAAGTTGATATCCTTCGCTTTTCTTTCTCCACTGTCTTCGCGCTTACACATTGCAGGTTTAAATCTGAAGAGTAAAGAATGTGCTTAAAAACTGTGTGTCTCTAGTTTTCCCAGTGTGAAAATGTTTGTGAATGACTGACATTTGGTTGGCACTTTGGCAAATCACTGCGTTCCGCAAACCTCAGGCGCGCGCTAATTGAATGCCGTCTTTATGTATTTTACTTTGCCTGGTAAAAGCTACATAGTTCTCAGTTCTGGGGAAAAACTAATTTGCTTTAAAATTTGAAAATACTTAAAGCATGTCACTGTCCATTTGTAGTATTGCTATGTTAGTTTAAGGTTCCCCAAGTGGAAACATTCATGCGTCTTAAAATGAGGAGAGAATCCAAATAAAAAGTCCAACTAAAATGCTAAAAAAAAATGTTGAGGGGAGGGGGAAAGTAACATATAAAAATGCCAATGAAAAAAATATATATTTCGACTGGCTCTCCATTCTGGCAAGCAACAACTACATAAAAATATCACACTTTTAAAAAAAGACTGTTAACGACAATTATAACATTTTATGCTTAAGATTTGGCAAAAATACTTTTTTATTTTAATGCTTTAAAAATGTATCTACTTAAATTAGGCAAACGTTTATTGACTCAAGCATGACTAAACTTAGAGCAGCAGTCCTACTTAGCTAGAAAGACAAAAAAAGGTCAATGCCTGCCTCCCTGTAGTGAATAAAAACACAAGACTTAGGTGTGCTGTTTGCCCAGTCCCCTAACCGCACCTCGGAGGTCCTCACGCACAACACTGAAGCACATCCGCATGGGCGTCCGCGGAAATTTTTTCAGGGTGGGGGAAGGGGCAACATTTTTTCAGGGGGAGGCATAATTTTAACGTTATCCATCCTGAGCCATGGCAAAATTACGGCAGCTGTTGTGTTACACTGCACTGTGAGCCACACCAGGCTGTACCTAAATCCAGGGTGAGGGGTGGGTGGGAGGGGCATAGGGCGCAAGTGCTCTTCATTACCACCCTGCAGATGCCCATGCACATCCCACATAACATAAAACAAGCATTTGCAATGCAATGGGTCTCACATTTGCTTGAGTTAGAGCTGTTAGCATTGTAAATTCCTAACGTGATTTTTCTTGTCACATAAATTGAAAATGAAAAGTAAAACAGTTGACATAAGCAAGTCAGTTTAAAGCGCCACAGCCGCCATGAGCGCGAGCACGAGAGTTATTGGCTCCCTGCGTGAACGTCTAGAAAGGATCGCGGCTGGGATGAAAAAACGAAACTGGAGGTGGGGCCATCACACGCTCTAATAGGAGAAAGCGTGAAGTAATGTGTTGGCCAACAAAAAATGTTTCACTTAGTGAAATCGCCTGGGAGGGACCTCAGCACACAAAGGAGGGACATTTCGCAAAATGCACCAATAAAAATGAAGCATTTAAGACAAGCACAACAAAGAATGAATAGCAGTAATGGGCGTGGGTAAAAGCCCACAGAGAGATTACAGCAGGCCAGAGCGCTTGCGCGCTCGACCTGAAAAACAAAGATGTTACCCTTGCAACCACTCACCCTACATGGCATAGCATGCTGTCAATGTAGGCAAGCTGTTCAGTGCCCCCCATAAGTAATAATCACTATAAAAAAATTGCAATACATATCATACAATTGTTGTGGGAAAGAACTTTGACTAAAACATCTTGTCTCTGGGTACTTCGTTCCATTTGAAACTTTGTCCTTAATAAGAACTCATGTCCCACACCATAACTTAGTGGCTCTTTTCTGGATTTGTGGATGGAAGATAACATAAGTAGAGTCTTAACCTTTACTGTATTTAAATACTTATGGTTTATTTGCCTGAGTCTAAGCTCTACAGAGAGCACCATAGGAAAGTGCTGGAAGGCTTCTTGCTTGCAGAACAATGAAGCTGGCTGTGCTACCAGGGTGGAACCACTGAACTCTTGGCTGAGGTAAATACTGATAGAACAACATATTTAATGGCCACTGTCAAAACAGGAGCAAAGCCTGGAGAATTGTATAAATATTATTATTGATATTATTATTATTAATAACTTATAGGAAACATGTTGACTCCTGAGGGCATCTTCATGGTTGTCACGTGTCCAAAGTCCACAAGTGCCGATTCTTCATAGAATTATTGGACTTATAGACTAATGTAACCCAGTATAAAACCAGGACTACAATTCTGAGAACTCTAAGAAAAAAACAGAACTGACCTATCAAGTCACACGTGGACCTGCCAGACTAGCAGCTGTGCATCTTGACATACATCTGTCAATAATAAAGGACATATAGAAATGATACATATGTGGGCTACGAAAAGAGAAATGTCAAGTGTTTTCCTAAAAGAATGATGATTTTTTATCCTGTGCAGGTGGATAGGAAGGCCATTCCATACTTTGGGGTAAAGGAACCAAAGTCACCACCGCCCTCACCCCCCTCGTGGGAAACGCAAACCTGATATGTGGCACATTAGCGACAGACCAAAGCCTGATTTGAGAACTCTACCAGATGAATCTCTCCTTAAGTCAAGACATTTTGGGTTCATAAAAAACCCTGTGCATAATGAATGATGACTTAAATTGAGCTAGGCAGTTTCACTTTCAACCAATTAAACTTCTGCCTTACCAATAAGACTTGTTAATTTTTTTCAGGCCTAGTTCTTGACTGCAAACATTTTTTTGTTTTTGGCAATGTAATTTCAGGAAGGTCGAAGATGGAGCTGTTGCAACAGTCAATCTTACTACGACACAGGTCTGGATGATCATCTTTAAAAATGTTGGTAAGGAGGGAATGATTTTCCTCAGCAAATACAGTGCATGAAAACATGAAAGTGACCCTGCATGGATGTCTTCCTTAAATGACAGCCCTCATCGAGTAGATTTAACCTCCAATACTGGAATCAGAGTGGCACTTAGGGAAGGGAATTCCAGAGTCTTGCTAGTGATGCCTGCTCTTCCAAATGAGCAGCAATCTGGTCGCACTAAAATGAAAGAATAACATTTCTCAAGGTTAGTTACAGAATGTGGAGTGTTCTGGCCAAGACACATGCTCCACTATCTGTCATCTGCGAATTACAAAGGAGAGCTTCCAAAAGATCTTATCAACCTTGCCAATGGCATTACATCGAAGGTGAGAAGACAAGAGTAAGCCACACTGAACAACAGAGCTGTCATGGTGGCAAATGTGTGAGACTGATACCATTTCTACCAAAAGGAGACAAACTAAGCAGCCATCATCCCAAAAATCCCCGCCCCTCTGAACGTTGCCGAGAAAATGGCATGGTTAACAGCGTGATGCATCAGGTAGGTACAAATGGATCACATCACCACACCACATCCTCTAAATTATTTCTTCATTTATCTTCTGCAGTCTCCAAAGCAGTCTCATTTTCCCTACCCAAAGGAAAGCCCAGTTGCCAGGAACAACAGTGTGTTGGACTCCTGAAAGAGGCTTGGAGCTGCTTGGTGACAATTCCTTCCAAGTTTATTTCCCCAGGAAGAGGAGTAATGTGATAGGGCTATCATTTTCATTAAATTGGCGGTCAAATGACTCCTTCTTTAGCAATAGATTTGCAACTTCTGCTCTCAGTTGAGGATTTGAACATGTCAGTATGGAGATGTTGAAAACTTCTCTCAGCAGTCTATTTATAAAAATGGAAACAGAGTAACTTTCCTAAAAATATATTTTTGTTTGAGGAAGTAAAATGAGAATGCCATTCACTATTCTTATATACTGTAAATGACTAAATCAAAGGTATTTTTTAAACTTAACCTCATAAGGATTTTTAAAATCAGTTTAAAAGTTTTGTTGTTGGGAAATATAAATTCCTCTCATAACGCAAGTCATAATCTGCCGCGCTCAGGAGGTCAGAGTAACAGAAAAGGTCAGAGTGGAGAGTACAAAAGCATGGAAAAAGCATTACTAAGTGTTCCTTGGGCCCAAAAAATTAATAGATCAGCTAGTGTTGAGGAGATGAAGACTTTAATGCGATTGGCGTTCAGAGCTGAGGAATAGTGCTTGTTAGATGCAGACCAGGGTGTGCATTATACATAGAAGGTGCTGTCCCCGTTTGCACCGCTGTGCACCACTGGGACAGTGTGCCCTATTACAGCTGATGCACTGCTCTAAGGTCAGCTGGGAGCTCCTGCCTGCCCGGAGGGCATCTAATTCGTATAAGGGGGACCTGCTGTTTGAAGCAGCCAGTCAGTCTTTCGTAATGCAACTGGCAACCTTGCCTAAACTTCAAGGTGGAACACAGATCACCCTGCAGGCAGATGGGGGTGCCTGGGATCCCCTCTAAAGAGGCATATCTGGGGGTGCACAGAGTGTGCGCCACCCGTTTGTGGAACAGTCAGTGGGCCTCTTTCCTTCTGTGCCCATGGCTCTTATATGGTGCAGAGGCAAAAGGGTTCCCACATTTGCACTGGGGCACACCACCAAGCAAATGAGGCTAGCAACTCCTTAGGCTCAAACCGACATTGTCTCTATTACAGAAGAGGGAGAGAGAGAGAAGGAGAGGGAGAAGCAGATGGAAAGGGAGAAGGAGAGGGAGACAGGCTGTCTCCTCCTCTGTCAGACTGAGATCTTCTGAAATCCACTGTGTTAGTCTCCTCCAAGTATTAGTGCAGTTTCTGTGCCAGTCTGTTCCTCTCGTGGTGCTTCTTGCGTTCACAGAGTCCTTCCTGCTCCTACTCCAGAGCTGGAGGGAGGAATCGGTAGAGGACTGAACGCCTTGCCTTAGCACCTCTTGAGCACCGCTGAAGAACGAACCCTCCTAAGGGTGCCAACGAGCAGACATGGTCACTCTGACTCACGAGCTCACTCCTGATTCCCAACGAAGGCTTCTTGGTGAGGTTGTACACCCTACGCAGCACACTTTCATCCACTGTTCGTAATTAGGGGCACCCAGCAGAGAGGTCCGCTTGACAAGTCTGCTCGTGCTTCCCACAACGCAAGCAGCATTCCTCCCAGCAGGTGCTGAATCTCGTTGCCATGGATGTTGTAAGGCACATAGTAAGCCCCTGCACACACGGCATGTCAAGGTGTATCCCTGCACAGGAGGATGCGTGACTGCTGACAGCTCCATAGCGCCGCACACACAGGCCGGAGAGCCATGCAAGCACAAGGACCTACTGGGAAGCAGCCGCCCTTCATTTGCACTTGAAAGGAAGCCTGCCTCTCTGGAGTGTAATCTCGCCTGCGTGCTTTTTATAAGTAACAATTCACGCCACACGTGCTTCTTTTGTTCAAGAGCCAAACAGATTCCTCCTCTGCAATCCAAACAGGCACGAGGACGGAAGCAGTGGGTGCGACTTGAGGACTTCTGGGGGTGGGGGCTTCACCTGATTACCAAAGTTTGGGAATATGGACGGTACCTACGCAGGTCTTTATTCAGGCCCATTTGCTTCAGCGGGAGGGGCAGGGATGTGCCTAAGGGAGACATTATACACACTGCTTACAATACGCTGCCATGCGGATCCGCAGTGAGCTTTGAAGTTTTGCAGGATTAGGAAGCAGAGCACATGCTAGAGAGGCTGCAAAGTGCCCTTTACAGCTTTCTTTTCCTTTTCTTACTGATATTCATAAACAAGGGCTTAATAAAGGCCATAACCCTGAGCTCTATTACTCGCCCCATCGCCATGATGCTGTAAAGTAAGTTCACTGGGTGTAAACAATGAATTCCTGCCATTGTGGAACAGTAAGAGATGGGCTCTAGGTCCCCTAACCAAACCCCTCCACGGCTCATGGTAATGTCCAGAAAATGAGGGTTCTGCCTAGATCCAAGGTAGGGGTATGGGGATGAGGATGGGGCAGCACCAAGGAGTCCATGTCAGCTCTAGACAAGAAGGAAGGGCAGAAAACAAATGGAGGGGTCATGGGGAGGAAAGGAACTAGGGTGCACACAAGTGAAGTGTGGCATTCTGAGATCAACTGCTTACAGAGGAGTGGAATAAAACTGGGAAATGAAAAACATGATTAAAGACTTCGGTTATAGTCGCAGCTGGTCCCTTTTTTGCCTTTGATTGTGAGGAAATTCCAGTAACTTGCCGATTGTCCTCCAACATGAGATTGGAAGTACAAACAGCAGCAAAGACTGTACAGTAGAACAGATTCTTTGACTCCTACGCAAACAAAGGTTTTGTTTTGTTCCCCTTTTCAATGTGACTTAAACCGTGCCTCTGTTGATATGATGCTAGGTTAGTGTGTGTCCAGTACTGATTATTAATTGTTTAGCTAAGTATTGCTACAGGCATGTAGCACCATAGCACGCGCATGTCTTTGTAGCGCTGATGGTAACGTTCAGGTACTTTGTAACAAAGAGTGAGTGCTCTGTCACTGCAGGCTGTGGGGAAGCCCCTTGTTCATGACTGGAAGCCTTAGTTGGCTCCGCTGTTACAGTTCCGTGCTCCTGATTCAATGGTTTCCTCCCTAGCCTTGACCCTATCCTGCCCTGGAACTTCTCAGCCTCACAGTGGTCTCAGTGGATGAGTTGTACCTTAGGTCTTTGGGCTGGGCGTTGACAGCACAGTGTCAAACAGACCTTTTGCTAACAATACATATTCAGTGGGCTTTGAGACTGCACCTTTTAGCAACTGGCTTTATTCTACAAGCACATTTGAGCCATTTGTTTTAGATTTTGTCAGCACATCTAGGATACTTCAGTGAAGTTTTCATCTCTCGCTTAATGCTATTGGTAGTTTGATTGTATCCTTCCACCTCCAGTAGAGTGCTTGCCTTTGACTGCTTGAGGGACTACTTTACAATTATAGCCCTCTCTGTCCACTCCAGCTGGCTTCCTCCAGTATGTCTCACTCTTATATGCTAACACTGCATGCATTAGCACATTAAACCCAGACCCGTCTGCTTTTCCAGTGCCTGGTTATTGGGTATTGAGCACTACAGTGCATGTGTTTGAAGTATCCTTTTTCACTTTTTTTTTGCACTTTAAAGTACCATTCTAACATGGCTGACTGCGATGTTAGTACACTAAATTAAAAATGGCTACCATGTCTCATGAAACATTCACACTTGTGTGTCATGACCCATGACTGTGCACAGGTATGCACATTTCACAATGTATAGCAAATGAGAGATGCACATATATGTCACATTACATGCGTGCACATCAGCGCCCCTCTCCGACTGGTTATCCTTTAATGAAAAAAAAACATTGTAATAATGAGTCCTATGTGTACGACTAACAAAACACATTGGCAAAGCCAATGGCTCGACCTTTTAGAGCCGCGACCTGTAGGCTTTGGCATTGTTATTTTATGTTTGTTCATGAGTAAAATAATGCCTGTGAAAGAATAGCCGCAAAGCACCTTCCTAGGAGTTATCACTAATTACTGCTTTCATTCGGACATTATACAAGGGAAGGACAGCTGAGAGCCTGGATATGGTTCTGTGTACCGGTTACTTTTTTTTCAGATTATTGACCGGATTACAGGGATCAGTCAAGCCAGCACAACTCTTATCTCACAGAATGAAAATAAAACTTCTTCCAGGGGGCCTACAATAAGTTCCAAAACCTTGCATCACAATTCCAGATCTAATGCAGGTTTTTCCAACGTTTTCTTTCGACCTTATTTGCTCTTCCCTAAAGAGACCCGGGGCGTTTCTACTTTTCAAGCTCCATGTCACACTGAACCTAATAGATTTTTCCATGCTACTAAAATAGTCAATACATTTAATCCATGGTTTCTCGTCTACCCTTGAAAGCACGAACACATCAACAATAAATCACCAATGACACTTGACATGCCTGAGCAGGTCTCACTATTTAACACTACTGTCCACACACACAGGCGTGTGGACATTTGGCTATCCCTGGCCAAAGCAAGAATCACATGGGGTTTCTTAAATTGGAAAATGCAAAATAGATTGATAGTAACATATGTTCAGTGAAAATGTCCCTGCTGGATTGTCTTTCCTAAATACCATTATTCAATTTACCAAACCTTTCTCGTGCTCAGATTGTGTCAACCTACTTCCATTGACACAAACACTTCTTTTAATTTCAGACATCTCATTAAGTGGAGAAATATTTATTGAAAAAATCAGGGGCTTGTTTCAGCAGTTAACACCATAAACAATTATAGGGAGTGTGTCTAGAAATGGGGTGTCCGAATTTGACGACCCTTCAAATAAATAGTTAGCTTCCCTTATGAAGCAATCAAATGATAAATTAAATAAGGAGTAGCACTATGTTTTTGGCAGCAACTTATCTCACCTTGAGCGCCCTAATAATATATGTTTTCTGTCTAGTGGACATGATAACAAACAAATAGCAAAAGGAGGTGGTGATAGTCTAAAAAACACCCTCTCACCCTCATACACTGGTTGTTAAAAAATAAAAATAAAATTGTAATATTCACTTCAAGGATGTATATATTTTTGGAATATAGTTAATTTATTTGAGATTATACCATATTGTTCTCTTTCCTTACCCTCAGCATGTCTTGGTAGTCTCTCAAATTTGGGGTTGATGTTTGTGTGCTCGGAGGTTTCACCTGGTCTTCACAGGGCAATATGATGCATTTGGGAAGATATATTCAGCAAATATATTTTAAGTTCATGCAATGTTCAATATTTACACTTTAAAATCATCTGAATAAACCACCTAGTAACTGAGCAGAAATCACAATTGTTATTTCTTATGAGCACACTAAGAGCCAGTGCTCAACTATCACGCTTTCACAAAGTCAATGTAGTTGAGTGTTGCATATCTTGATTCTTCCTTGTCACTGATTTCCAAGAAAACTTCAATAATATGCCTGTACCTTTCTGCTACATACAGTAGCACACAACCAGGTTAAACTGCATCTGAGCTTCTTTTGTTCTAAACTAGAGAAGAAAGAGAAAAAAGGCATCATCTATTAATGTGCAGCCAACGGATGTGAGCCATACAAGTGATCATACTTAGGTGTGGCACATGTAAACGTACATGTGTCTGTGCACATATAGGGAGTGACTGTCTGTAAAACAATGATGTACTGGTCAGGAGAATGATGGTAGGATACCACAGTGAAAACAATAAAAATGACAAGCTTGCCAACAGGTAAATGAGATGACTTCTTCGCAAGACAACAGAGAAAAGGATGTGTGTGTATTATCTGCAAGGTATGTATAAATGACACACACACAAGATCAGAATAGAAAAGTCAAAACTATCACACCAAAGGGAGTGCCACAAGCAGAACTTAATTTGTGGAAGAATAACTGTTAGTGCCCAAAGTTCTGCTCAGAAGTCCGCCGCTGGTGCTATTAAAGGTTGGTGCACCGAATATCAAGGCTGTGTAGTCTTGAATCTTCCTCATGCGTCTTTAAATCAGTACCAGATACTCCTTTGCCCGCTCTTGTAAGTTCCTGCTTTCTCTCTTCAAGACAGTTTTTCTGTTATTCTCTTCCTCCTTTTCCCCCCTTTGTGTGTTTTTTCCTCCTTTGCTCTCGGGACATGACTGGTAAGGTAAAATAAGTGCTGCTCCCCAAAAATGAGTTGTGGTGGGCCCCTCAGATCATTACACAAAATCAACTATATCTAGCCAGACATGAAAGGCACAGAGTTAGCTCCATATTCTCTTAAAAGTGCACTTAATTAAAGTTTCCTAACCCGTCACTCCAACCACATGAGATTGGAGATACACACCCCACTGTGTAGTAATGCACTTCCTTGACCAATGGGGGCTGTGTCGCACCTATCAGAAACCACTATCAATATCCCTCAAGAGTGCTATAATTATTCAATTACTAAATGCCATAATGTACAGCTCACCAACACCCCCACCATCTTAGGCGACAAGAATATGGCTGTAACACATAAACAAGCGTTGTATATTGAAAAACGTCAGAAACAACCATACCTTGGCGATAACAAATAACCTGGTTCAATCTTCTGACAATTACTTCCTCCACAACGTCCAAATCTGCCTTGAAACATAGTCGTGAGATCTCAGACCTAATTATGGATCACAATTTAGACTGCTCAATGAGGTCTCTTGCCTGTGATGGACTTGCTCATTCCAACAGATTACTCTATTATACAACAAGATCAAATTGTGAAATCGTGGCAGAGGTGTATCTATTGTCCATAGGGATATAGCCAATGCACTGTTCTAAAATGCAATATGTTCCCAACCTTCTAATGCCTCTGGGTAGAAACTAAAGCAGCAGAGGAAACCCACATCAAAATATATCTCGTTTATAACCCCCAGGAGGCAACCTTTCTTTTACTGAACAGCTCATCAAACGTATTGTGAAAAATAAACCTCGTCAGTCAAAAACGCTCATTACCACCTGTTAGACCTGACAGCCTTCGGGTGGTCACCCCCAACTTTTTGCCTGTCTCCCTTCACTTTTTGACACTGTTTTTGCTGGCTTTAGGATTCTGCGCGATTTACCACTGCAAACCAGTGCTAAAGTGCATATGCTCTCTCCCTTAAAACATGGTAACATTGGCTCATACCCAATTGGAGTATTTATAATTTACTTGTAAGTCCCTAGTAAAGTTCATTGCGTGTGCCCTGCGCCTCTAAATTAAATGCTACTAGAGGGCCTGCAGCACTGATTGTGCCACCCACAAATGTAGCCCGTTAACCATGTCCCAGGCCTGGCATTTAAAAGTACTTGCCAAGCCTTAAACTCCCCTTTTTCTACACATACGTAACCCCTAAAGTAGGCCCTAGGTAACCCAGAAGGCAGCGTGCTGTGTAGGCAGAAGGCAGGACATATACCTGTGTTTTTTATATGTTCTGGTAGTGGAAAACTCCTAAATTCGTTTTCCACTGCTGTGAGGCCTGCTCCTTTCTTAGGCTAACATTAGGGCTACCCTCATATACTGTTTGAGTGGTAGATTCTGATCAGAAAGGAGTAGACAGGTCATATTTAGTATGGCCAGAATGGTAATACAAAATCCTGCTGACTGATGAAGTTGGATTTTATATTACTATTTTGGAAATGCTACTTTTAGAAAGTGAGTATTTCTCTACACTTAAAATCCTTCTGTGCCTTACAGCCTGTCGCCTGTCTCCAATCCTCGTCTGTGCTGGGCTGGTTGACAGCTCCCTTGTGCATTTCACCCAGCCAACCACAAACACAAGATGCTCAGTGACACCTGCACACAACTGCATACTGAAAGGGTCTTCCTGGGCTGGAAGGATAGAGTGCCTGACACTTACATTTCAAAGGACAGTGGCCTGCCCTCACACAATGGACTGCCAAACCTCCTACTGGGACCCTGGCAGACAGGGTTGTACTGAAAGGGGACCTTGTGCACTTCACAACCACTCTTTGAAGCCCTCCCCCACTTCAAAGCACTTTTGGGGCACTGTTGGGTATATAAACTGGGTTCCTGACCAACTCAGACACTTCCTGGGACGGATACTCTAACCAGACCCTGCAACCTGCCAAGAGGAGCTGCCTGGCTGCACAAAGGACTGACCTGGACTACTTTGCTGGGAAGGACTGCTGCCTTGCTGTTGCCCTATTGCCTTTCTGGCCTCTGGCTCTGTTGAGAAGTGCTCTCCAAGGGCTTGGATTGAGCTTGCCTCCTGTTTCCTGAAGTCTCAGGGACAAAAAGACAAATTGACGCACAGCCTGCAGGAATCGACGCACAGCCTGCCTAGCAGTGAAGGAATCACTGCATTGCTGCTCCAGAATGATGCAGCCCGGCTCCTCAAGTGGAGATTGACGCAGCGCCAGCAGTGCGACCGGAACTTCGATGCACATCCCACCGGATCGACGCATCGTTGAGCCGAAACAACACAGCCCAACTGCCTGCTGGAGGAATTGACACAGCACCTGCTGTGTGAAAGAAACTCAGTCACATCGCTCACTAGATCAATGCAGCAGACCTGTGAATTCGTCCAGCAAGCCTAGGATTTCCATGCATCATCCCTGGGCATCAAAGGACCCCGCATCGCAAAGAGGATTCCAGCTTGCACATCAGAATTCAACGCAAAGTCCTTGCCACGTGGAAAAGAATTGCTGCCTTGTTTGTGTGCACCTTGAAATCCAATGCACACCCTTCGTTTTCCGTGCATCTCCTCTCTGGTCTCCATGCGTGTAATTGTGACACATACCAGGTACTTTGTGCACCCTAAGAGACAACTGTTGCTTTTTAAAGACTTAAGACTCTTCTTATCATTGCAAAAGTGATATTTTAACTTGTACTTATCACATTACGTCGTTTTGACCTTAATTCATTCAGATAAATATCTTATATTTTTCCAAACCTGTGTGGTGTATTTTTGTGGTGTTTTCTCTGTGTTATTGCATGATTTATTGCCCACATACTTTACAAGTTGCCTTCTAAGTTAAGCCTGACTGCTCAGTGCCAAGCTACCAGAGGGTGGGAACAGGATAATTTGGATTGTGTGTGACTTACCCTGACTAGGATTGTGGTCCCTAATTGGACAAGGGTGTATACCTCCGCCAACTAGATACCCCATTTCTAAAACTACCAGTTGTGCAGATCCACCCATTAAGTAGGAATATCCTTTACTAACCTCAGAATTGATAATTAGATGAGATACAGAATGCGTAATACTGTTCCCAGTTTAATTATAAAGCCTCCAATTTAAGATTTTGAAAGGAGTTGAAGTATAACCCGACCAACCTATTGCAATGCCTTAATAATGGACGATAAATTAAATGGCTTCCATGGCTCCACAGCCACCTGATGATAAGTATTGAAGATTATACTGCAAGGTGTATGGTACAGAAATAAACAGTCATGTCCATCATGTGTATTTACGAATGAGTAATTTACAGATCACTACACAAATGCCTCAACCCTTTTTTGTATATATGTTATGTTCTTCTTAGAAGACTTGTGCAGTATCCGTGTGCTCAAATATATATTTCTATCATGGAAAATGTTTCTCCTGAGAGGGGCATGTCTTTCAATTCTGAAGTGTATACTTTAAAACATAGAGCTTCCAGCAAAAAATAAAAAAGTACATTCTCCAGCGTTTTTTAAAATGTGTTTATTGCATTTATCAAATGGCACTTAAACAGAGGCACGTTTAACAAATGAACATATCTGCTGCAGTTCAAGCCAAGACTGCCATGGACTGTCTAATAAAGTTTTAATCATGACT